>NC_048280.1:27355571-27469369 GCF_009762535.1 Notolabrus celidotus | reverse complement strand
AGAATGGCCCTTCCTCCACACAGCTGAGGGGGCAGCAGGTGTGACATACCCAAACACAAAAAGATTGGTCCATTGTTTACCAGCAGGAGAGCAAACAATCAAAAACAACACAAAACACACTGCTAAGACAGGAGACAGAAATGTTTGCTTCTACACAGTCAGGTTTTTAATATGCATTATGAGCCAACACTGTGTGAAAAGAGTTTTCAGACTCACATCCAGGTTGGCTCCTGAAAGATCAGCCCGCTCCAGATTAGAGCAGCAAAGGTTAGCATGTGTCAGATTGCAGCGGCTCAGATTGGCCATTTTGAAATTGATGTAACGCAGATCAAGTCGGGACAGATCAGCGCCACTGAAATTAAGACCCTGAAAACAGTTTAAGGAATAGAGTTAAATATCTGTTTCATATGATCAAGTGATTGGGTAAACGTCCAGATTTTGATCCAGCTATACCTGACAGCGGAGCTCTGACTTGGTTGGTGTTGCCAGAAGAAAACGAACAAACTCTTTGCGGGAAATGGGAGAGTGGTCTTCGGGTGGCTGGGAGTTCTGTTGAAAAGTCAGCATGAGAACAGATGTGATGTAGAAGGAAAGTTTCACAATACTTAATATTGACGTTTACCTATATAAACTTCATATTACCCTGATTGCTGCTTCCAACTGTTCAGCAAGTTGCTCAATTCCAAAGAAGCGGGCCTCCTCAAGGACACCTGGATGATATTGATGACAATTAAAGGTAATCATATTCAAAAACACTTTTTCAGGGGGAATTAGATAGACGGCATTTCTGGGATTGTACCTCGTATATTTATGCCTTCATTGATAATAAGCTGTCCGTGTCTCAGGTAGTTGAGGATTGGCTCAAAGTACTCAGGGCTGCGGTCGATTAGGTAAGCCCCGTGCTCATCCCGCTTGTTCCCCCACACATCTGGAGAAAACACAGGGGTGGAAAACAACATTGAAACAGTCTCTTTGCATTGTAAAGAAAACCTTACTGACAGACTGCAGCCATCATTTACCTTTCTCTCGAAACATGTGAGCGAGCATACTCTCTGGCTCTTTGCTGACTAAGGTGCTCCTGAACACAAAAAAGACACATTCAAGACAGAAGACGATGAATGTGTACATATATAAACACAGAGGTACAGACAAGTCTGGTGGTCTTATGTCAAGGGTTTAGTACGGTGGCCCTGAAGGACATAACAAATTTACAAAAGATGAAACACTTTTACCATTTCTGAAACAAATTAACATTTCATTAAGGGAATGTACCAAATAAGTGATCGAGTGAGGGGTGATTTAGTTTGTTTTAATGGAGAAAAACCAAACGGAGATGGACATGGTTTACATATTAGGACATCCTCTGGTCTCAGAGTGAGGTGTCAGACCTCAGATGAAAAAGCATCATGTCTGCGCAAAACCGTCATCATATCTCTGCAAAACCTTCATCATGTGTCAGAATTCAGATGAAACGGCCTCAGACCACATAGCCTCAGGCTAAACAGAGTCAGGCTGAAAGGAGTCAGACTTATCGGTGAAAGTGTTCCGTCGTTTGTAAAATTGTCTCCAGCTTTGTAAAAGTGTTTTTATCTTTTGTAAATTTGTTTCCTCAAATGTAAATTTGTTTTGGCCTTGGTAAAAGTGTTTTGCTGATGTAATTTTGTTTTATAAAATTTTAAAATGTTTTCCAAAATGTAAATTTGTCTCCAACTTTGTAAAACTTTTTTATCTTTTGGAATTTTGTTTTGTCCTTCAGGGCCACCGCAGTTTACTACTAGTGCAGACAAAGCTTTAAAACCACAGATACCTGGTGGTGGTGAAGGAACGACCACCAATATTTAGTGTCAGCCAATCAGTATGAGCTCCTTGCAGATCGGATGTAACCTTGGCTTCATTTTGAGGATCTGTGATGCACAAAAGCAGAGGATTAAAGGTCTCTGAGACCATTTTCACACTTTGACTGACAGTAAATGAGACATGACTGAACTCACCAATAAATGGATCACCTTCTGACACATACAACACGTCGTCATCTCTGTCAGAAGACACACAAGACAGATCACACCATGAGTTGACATGCTTATAATAATAAGATCTGAAACATACTGATTATCAGTGTGGGAGCTTACCTTATGAGGGCAATGTCATCTATGAGACCACCCTTTCCATTGTACAAACAGGAGGCTTTGATTCCTAACTTATTGCTTGCTACAGATAGAAGATCTGACAAGGTCCCGTATACTGCTACAACCTACAAAGAACAGATTAAAGAGGACAGGGATTTATAGGATTTAAGGCTGGAACAAAAATGGGTCACTGCTGTAAAACACAAACTGAATGACACAGATATCAAGGCTGGGCTAATATTTACCCTTGTATAAAACAATGTGTATACAGCATACAATAAAGGCTTTATCTACACATCAAGTGATAGTTGGTATAAAAACAATGTGTAACCACAGTAGGTACAATGTGAGGGCAGCGTTACTGAGTTATAATGAAACACGTATGTTCAGCGGAAAAAGCCAGTCATTCTTCGGCCCAGACTCCCTCACTGGGCTCTTACTATTACCCACCTTGCCATTTTTAGATGTCCCGTTAATAAATAAAGTAACTCTTCTCATTCTATAGGCGCTTTGGTTACAAGTACTTTGTTACGATTGCTACAATAATTGGCGTTTGCCAGCCAACACTTCTCTGTCGATTCAGGCTGGCTAGCTAGCAAACATCAGACAACAACACGAGACGAGAGATGCGTTCACGGGCTATCGGGAAAACAGACAGTATGTGGTTACACACATGAAAACTGCTTTCAAGCTTTCATTTAATTTGATAGTATTTGTTTCTAGCATGTAAAAGACACACAAAAACTGGCGTTGTATGAATGCAAAAAATGATAATAAAACTAATAATCATAATACCATATTTCTCAATAGCTAAAACACTAACCCTATTGTCTGAACCAAACTCATAGCGGCTTGAACCCATGTATGAATCAGTCACTCTTGGCAAAACCATTAGCACTTTTCACCTGTTTGCACAATTTGCAAACACATTCTCACTCACTAAACACATTTCTCACTCACTAAATCACATGTTGCACTGTGGTGAACTTGTGTTACTATAAAGGTAGCACAGGTAGCAAAAGTTAAACACATTTCAAGCACAGGTGTCACAGCTTTAAACTCAACCACTCAAAACTGAACACACTTGTGGCTTATGTTGTGAGGACACCAATATAAGCCAGTTCAGACTGAGAGCACTATTTGTTGTAGGTTGTTCAATGGACAGAACTAATCTGAGGCAGGGGAGGAAGAGGAGGGGAGCGAAATCTAGAAAGACAAAGAACAGTAACTTCTGATGAAATCTGAGCTACAGTGACAGGCCATGTTCTTCTCATTTATATTTGTTTTAATTTATTTGTACTGTATACGGGAGCTGAATTCATTTAGCCTACTGTGAACAATAAACATTATTCTACAGCTTCATGTCCTGAGCTTTGTGTTTTCAATGTTTTGATGTAGTGTAATGATGACTGCTTAGTATTGTTTTTAATTTTGATTGACTTGGGGTATGATCTGACAGCATTGTTAGGTTTTGCAGGAAGAGTCAGACAGAGGTTTGGTGAATGAAGTTTAACATTTGGGTTTTGTGCTTATAGTGTTTAGAAAAGCGTGGTGGATGTCAAATAATGTGTTTTAGCAATTGAGAAAAACTAACATATCCCAAAAGGAGTGAGAAGAAGTAAAACCTATTAGATCTCACCCCTTCTCCATTATTAATTTATTAACAATGGCAAATTAGTTTAATATATACAGTATATTTTTTTAACATATTGCTTTATATAAAGAAGCTGACTATCACGACGGAATTCACAACTTGTGTCCATCATTAAATTTATGACCAGATTATCATGGAGATTGCTTTCAGTAATAATAATCCGGTGCAATCAAGGTAACTGAAAAATAATTAATACCATATTAGTAAACTGATTGTATCATATACAAGCAGTAGTGGACAGTAACAGAGTAAATGTACTTGAGTACAGTACTTAAGTACATTTTTTTAGTACCTGTACTTTACTTGAGCATTATTTTTTGAGGGAACTTATTACTCCACTACATTTAGAAGACAATTATTGTACTTTTCACTCCACTACATTTCCATCAATGCTCTAGTTACTCACTACTTTAGCTTTGAAGTCAGCTCATGAATTTCCTTCTCTTTTCTGAAATCTGATCCCTAAGACAGTAAAATGTGTTTATGTAGTTCTGTTTGTCTCAGTGGTTTAGTCGTACCTGTGTATCGTGCGTCTCAACTTGGGGCAAACACAGAGCAAATTTCACTCAGATCAGGCAGTTCATTTAGAGGTGGTAATGATGGCTATAATTATCCACCTGAGCACCCATGTCCATATCTCCAGCTTGTTAGAGGTTTTGAAATGAAGAATTATATTTATCGTTTGAAATGTTCTCCCTGTTTCCCACTCTGCCCAAACAAACAAACATTCACAGTCCAACCTGAGAAAGCGTGTTGAGCTACGTAACATTCGTTTTATTCCAGGTGAACATTTCAAACTAAGTTGTCTGTGCTTGGAGTAACTTAGTTTCTGTTTTTATTCCATTGTATGGTTTTTTTAGAGATTTCAAGTGGTGGTTTCTAGATAAACATAATGTAACAGAATGTACTCCTATGAACTCTTGACTGCGTTTATGTATTTTGAAAATACAACGTTTTTAGATTTTTTTTAACAAGTACTTTGAATACTTAAGTATTTTTTAAAGCGAATACTCCAGTACTTTAACTCAAGTAATCATTTGACAGAGCAATTTTCACTTATATTGGAGTAATATTTGACATGGAGTATCTATATTTTGACTCAAGTAGTGAAGCTGTGTACTTTGTCCACCACTATATATAAGTAGTTAAAATGCTTAATTGCAGCCGGGCAATTCAACCTTTCTTTTTTTTCACCTTTTATTTCTCCAAACTAGAGCCAAGTACAGAGGGTGGTTTTGTCAAACACAGATCATGCTAAATCAGAGGGCTCATGAAGGCAGCATCATGGCTGCAGTTTTCTGATTGGTTGGGTCTCTTATACGTAAGCACGTTTGTTTTATTCATCAAGTTGCCCGGTGGACATGAAGCTGTTTGCAATGTTTCTCTTCTCATTTTGCTCACGAATAAGCAGCAATTCATTGATCATAACCTTTATTTAGTGTGTTTCAGTCATACTGTTAAATACTCATTGGTCTGTGGGTCTCATGCACTCGGCAGCTTGTCCAGTTGGTGGTGGTAATGTAGCTCGAAGTTTTCTGGAAATGGATAGAAGAAGAAACGCGGAACTGTCTGTCAGCAAAATGTTTACTCATACTTAAAAAAAGAAGCAATAGAACTCTGGTTTGACTTCATCTGGGACTTTCTGTAGCACACAATTACTTCAATGATGGCATCTGAAAGCCACAACTGTTCCTGTTGCTCCCATCCAGTCTCCCCCAGTGTTCATCAGACGCTGAATGAAATGGATTTTGAACGAGGTTTGTATTTGTGTGCAAGGCTTATAATGGGAGATCTATATAGTTGAAGCTTTGACCTACAAATTTAAACCTTCCAATGAGTTATCTTTGGAAAGGGACTTTTGATGGCAGTGAAATTCATTGCTACTTCTTCTGATCAGTCCCTCGTGAAGCCTACAGTGCTGTGTTGTCTGTTTTCCCCTGTAGGTATCTGGTCTGCTGCAATGGATGGAGACCTGGAGAGGGTTAAATCTTTGTCCCAGAGGGGCACAGATCCAAACCTGAGAGACAAAGGAGGATATACAGCTCTGGTTGGTTTTTCTAGGGATATGATTTGCAATAAATATTGTAGTGTCTGCTGTTCTTCTAAATCTAAATCACTGCGTCATTATTGTGGTTTGTTTCAGCACTATGCAAGTCGCAGTGGTCATCACTCAGTATGCACGTTTCTTCTGGAGAATGGTGCTTGTGCATCTCCCCAGACACCAGGCGGTGCCACACCACTCCATCGATCAGCGTACTGCGGTCATCTTGATGTGGTTAGACTTTTGCTGCACCACAGAGCAGATCCAATGATCTGCGATGATGATGGTGCTTCCTCTTTACACAAGGTAGAAAACATCCTCCTATTCGAAATACAATGACACCAGTCCAGAAAGAAAATGTTATGATACTATAATGTGTGCCTATACTTTTGCAATTTGTAATGCTCAAGCAGGCTGCAGAACGGGGTCATGAGGAGGTGTGCCAGCTGCTTCTCGAGCACAGTCCAGCACTCTGCAGCCAGGCAAACAAAAGGCTGCAGCTACCCTACCAGCTGGTACCCAAGGGAGACCTGCAGGAGCTCTTGAAACCACCTCGGTGAAATCAGGGACATTGCATCTGCAGCATTTAGAGGTGCTAAGAACAGACACATAAGTTCATAACAGGTGAGTTAGATTATGTTCATCTTGACCTGGATTACCTGGACCTAGATACATTTGGCTCATTTTTTTCTGGACTTGGGCAGAGAGCCACTGAGAGAAACAGATCTGATACAACATTGTATTTTTTTGTGCCTAAGCATAATGATCATCGTGTTTATGCAGAAACACAAAAACAGACTCAACAAATTAAAAGACAATGTGATAAGATAACAAATGTCAACATTTGTGGTCAGAGTATTCTCAGAGCATTTTACAAGCATCTTGCTCACAGGTGGCAAGAAGAACACACATTGTTTACTCAAGAGGAAGTACAGATACATGTGTAAGAAAAGATTTGTTGAGTAGAAGTTCTGACTTGTCTTCCTAAAGTGAAAAGGTTCAGGCTCCAAACTGAACCAATGTTATTTCAGTAAAAAGTTGTCCTGCAGAACAGTTTTATCATTTCTGTTTGTGCAAAGTTAACTAAACCTCTGACTGAAGGTGTATTTAAGATACTGTTAAAACTCTGATCCTTGTAACCTGAAAATAAAGTTTAAAATAGACTTTACTTGAATGTTCAAACCTGTTGCTGCTCTGAATGACAATTACATTCAAATTAAGTTTAAAAAAAGATATTGAGGTTATATCGAAGCAATTAAAAAAAAACCAAAACAATAATGATCAGGCAAAGAAAAGCATCATGTAGACTTTACTTAGGGTACTTTATCTTCTTCCAAATGGCCAAACAATGATGGGTTGGAGTCCCTACAGATATATGCAGAGATGTACAGTGAACTACACAACACTAGGACACTCCAGAATGTGCTGTCACTGAAGCATCAATGGTTGTTTACTCTGAACGTTTGCCATGTTTTTTAAACCAGTTTGTATGAAAACCTGAGGGCGACACCTCACGTGAGTTGCATCGTTTGTTCAAAGCTTGATATGAAAAGGCAACTGGACTTGGTAGAATTTTATAAAGACATTTCACCTCTCCTCCAAAAGGCTTTTTCAGTTCGGACCAGACTGGGGAAGAGTTTGGAAATATAACCCTCTTTGTTAAACTTAGTATGACAAACTTGAACCTGGGGGGACAGGCCTTCTCTGTCGCTGCCCCCACCCTCTGGAACTCTCTCCCCCAACACCTCAGATTCTCTCCCTCACTCACCAAATTCAAATCCAAACTCAAAACCCACCTATTTACAATGGCTTTTAAACTATAATTGATTGCTTCTTTGTTTTGTTTTGTTTTATTTTTCTTGTTTTATTTTGCTGCCTTGCTTTTCTTTGCTTTTTTGCTCTGTTTTCCTTTGCTTTTCTATTGTATAATTTATTTTCTTGTAAAGTGTCTTGGAGAATCTTTTAAAGCGCTTTTATAAATAAAATGTATTATTATTATTATTATAAACTTCTGTGAAGTAATTCTTACTGTGCTCTTTAAAACCTGTGTCAGCAGAGGGAGCTGTTGTTTTACAATCTGAATGTTCTCTCGAAGTAGAGCATGTGAATTTGCTGGCAGCTTACACACAGTGACCTCATTCGAATCTCCCAGCACCCTGTCTGAAAACTGAAAAGTGAACAGGGTGAGTGTTCAAAAGAGAGAAAAGAATCAGTGTAGCTGTTAGAGTTGATAGTAAGACATCATGAGTGGACGTCACTGCTCAGAGAAGTTATGTTTTTCCCACTGTGCCAGGTTGCTTGTCTTGCATTGGTACAGTTATTCACTAACAACTTCAACAAACTTTGAATAGTATTTCAGGTCACTTTGACACATTTGAATCATTAAAAATGTTTTGAAATTTGACACAGTCTCATGAACACTCGCGTTCAGCCTACATATTTTTCCAATGACTCTTTGCTACTTATGCAAAATGTTTCAACTGCTTCAATGTGAGTATTTTAGCAAAGACTTGGGACCCAGCGCTTGTGATGTCAAGCACCAAAAGTTTTCCACACTGAGAGCAGATACTGATGGTTTTTGTAGGTTTTGGCAAAGTAAAAACCTCAAATCGTTTGATTTTTTCCTCCAGCCTGGAAACTCAGGATGCTCATTAGTAACACACAGTATCTATTTAAATATAAATGTGATCTGGTATTCAAAGCAAACTTAAGAATAGTTTCATCATTGCACATTCTTTGATGTTTTTTGACTTTCAAACTTTCTGAAAGGATAAGCAGTTATTAACTTTTTTCCTGCCAGCAGGCTAACCTAGAGGATTTATCCTTTCTGAAGTTACCAAAAGCACATCACTGTGTGCTTTTCTCAACCAGTGTTTTATTTGTAATGGACCAAAGGATGGAAGCCTGCGGCTGACTTAAGGATGTTGATATTTCCATGTCTACAGAAACAGATGGAAACTCTCTAAACCAATGTCTAATATATTTACTTATTCAAAGCATGTTCAATAAGTAACACATGCACATACAGGAGGCAGATACACTCTCCTCTGAGCTATACTGCACTTCTCCTGCGCTCCTGCAGTCCGCACAAACATAAACCAGCGACAGGAAACCTCTCACTGCACTCTGAGGAACTTTCATTGGGTCTGCCGGTGGGTGGTGTTTCAAAAACTACCTTCAAACCACATCCAGTGCCGTGACTGGAGGGGTGCCAGGCCACATCTGGAGCTCATTGCAGCTGACGCCACACAGCACAAGGAGATGGGGTGTTGGAGCAGGGGGAGGGGGGGTTGATGGGGTGGGATGGGGGTATTTAAGCTCGGAGAACAAATCCAAGAGAGCTGTTTACGCTCAGTGACAAGTTCCTCCCTCAACACAGCTGAGCGGCCGTAACGAGGATCACCCATTTTGAGTGCCACATGTCGGTAATAGCAGGGGTTTGCTCAGCCTTTTCTGCACTGCTCTGTGAAGAAGTCCCTGTTATTTTAATTTCCAACTGAATCAGAATAGGACCAGTGTTTTTGACTGGCACACAGATGATCACAGCCGCCCACAGCACCTCCTAATTGTTCCCCTGCCAGGTTCTTTGTAGCACAATCAAAGTTGATGTCTCCGATTTGCAAGCAGTGAGTGAGGTAATGAAAACCCTCTGTGTCACTCAGTAAAAGCGGAGGAATAGTAAGGGCCTCATTCTTTTTTTTTTTTTGATAGATTTTCATGAGCTGGTTTGCATTTGAGAGCTGTGTTTCCCTCTAATGTGGAAACAATCAGAAACTGGTCTTTGATGAGCAGCTTATCAGGACTTTTTAACACATTTTCAAAAAGTTTCTTTCAATTAAGTGTGCTCTTAAACAGGTTTCTTCAGTAAAAACTTACCAGCTAGTGATTTCAAGAAGCATACAGTGTGATTTTTAGGCTTAGCTTTGAGAGCCTCCCTGTAATGTGAGGACTCCACAAGAGGAGGAATTTGGATTACAGCTCTGTTTAGTGAGGTTTATTTGGAAAGCAATGAAACTTCCTGGCCCTGGAACCCACTTCCACCATAATGAGCCCGAGTTAAACCAGGGCTGGATGTTATTTTCTTCAGAAATAGAAGGTGGTCTGTGTGCCATGCTTGAACGACACATTTGAAGTCAGAACTCTGGCTTTATTTTAAACAGCACTGAGGCCTCAGAGTGGATGAGGAGAACAGTTTATCCTCTGTGAAGATCTGTCCTGTTTGAGAATTATGTGTAGGCTGCAAAATTGGTATTTTAAGACTAAAATAATGGTCCAGCTCAGTACTTACAACATGTTCAATATAATGAGGTTTTAATTGCGGCATAAGTCTTTTTGAGATACGAGGGTGCTTGTTTTCACAGATTAAAGGCTCATCTGGTCCTTATCTTTTCTTTCACCTGTACAAAATTAATGCCACTTTCTGGCCTCCCAGCTGCCCCGCCAGAGCCCGACCTGTCTGAGCGCTCCACAAGTAATCAGGTAAATGGCTGGCAGATGGGCACACATTAAGAAGTGGAGTACCAGTGTCTGGAATGGAGGACCGCCCCGTGTTGTCTCATCTGCATCTGAGGGGAAGCAGGAGTGTTGGTGTCGGATGAGATGAGGGGGCGTGTGTAATCAAATCTGAGGGAGCTGCTGCTCAGAGATGCTGCATAATCCAATTTAGACCCACTCCCACTTCAAAGCAGCATGTTTTCTGCTGCTTGAAGTGATGTTGCAGATCTTCAGCTCAAGCTTTCCAGGTCAGCGGGTGATAAGAGCCATGAGTCTAGGCTGCGGCTCAGCTCTTTCTGGCAATCAGCACTCTGACTGTCAGGCTTATCAAATGATCCAGACGCATGTGATTCAAATTTTTTTAAGCTGATCTGAAATACTTTTTTTTTCTTCAGTCATTTTAATATTGTACATTAAAGCCATATCTGTTGAACTTCAGGCCACACTTAGACTAAAATGCGTCAAACACATCTGGATGATGTCAAAACGTCCCTACAGGCGATTATAATCATGTAAAAGTTTCCCCAGGAAATAGTGCTTAGTGCACATGCTGTGATTTTGCTCTTATTACGGGTACATTAAGAGGGAATGTTTATTTTCCCGGATCCTTTTTTCCAGTCTCTTTGGTGGATGGTTAAGCTTCTTTATATTGATTATGGAGATGTAATCTTCTCAAAAGCAGGGCCAGACAAACAACCCATAAGCTGTGCCATATGAGTCAGACAACGATTAATGAAGCTTTTGGTATCATATATCCAGGTCCCATCATACCTGACTGTTGTACAAATTAGATTATCATGTATCCTCTGCTAAGTCTGCATTCTAACTTTGTAAATCTACTTCATGTACTCCAGGTGCACTGAAACTCAACTTTTGCAGCATGTTTTTTTTGGAATTTGACATTTCTTCTACATATTGAATTTTAACCTATAAGTTAATTTAGTAAGGTGCATGTACAGACTGCTGCTGAAATACACAAAGGATTAGCCATAGACTGTATAACCAGATGGACAGCACACCCGCTGCCTGATAGTGAAGCCAAAACTTTTAGAGCTCCTCCTAATGACTGGCTGTCTATGGGTGAAACATGTCAAATTGGTTTAAGTGTGGCTAACATTAGCAGAGCTTGCATTACCAGCCTTTGGTCCTCATTTCAGATTAACGTCATCATACCTGTGCTGGTTACGCATTGCTCCAGACAAGTAGTTATATGCCAGTGTAACCAGACACAGCCTACCTACAACTTTCTTGATCAAAATATCACCAAACTGTGTTGCACTACAAGGTACCGTCTGTCATCTGTGTTTGCATTATAAGTTATAACATTACAGCATTAGGTTGAATTGATATAATGTGGATTGTTTGAAGACGCTATCTGATAAACAAACATTAAGAGTTACCAAAACTCATCCAAAAGTTCTACCTTTATTAAATATTTCCATCATATCTATGAATGAAATGATTGAACAATTGGTAAAGAAGTCAATGTAGTGATGAGTCCACTGAGAGTCCATGATACCTCCTCTACAGCGCATTTCTGCTTCTTTTAGCTATTTAAAAATTTGTACTAGACCCAAACTATGAAGTTTTGATTGTCCCATACCCATTGTGTGGTTTTCTGTTAAAAAAAATCTAAAAAGCTACGGCACACTAACCTGTGCAAACATTATTCAACATCTTAATGCTAAACAGCCAGACACTTCCTCAGGTTTTCAGTACAGAAACAGCCAAAAGTGAAGGGAACTTTAGAATAGCATTCATCAGGTGAGGAAAAACACAACTTCATAAGATGAACACCAATGTTGCTCTTATCTGTTTCATGTGTAAAAAGGCCCCTGCTTGCCAAGGACTTTGCTTTATCAACTTAAATTGTGATTATGTTAATGCTTTTTTCGGACGTGTTGCTGCTGCTCCCACAGAGGACATACAAATCTATGTTAAATAGATATGCTGATGTGTGGTTACGGTCCGTTAGCCACACCAGCGCAGGTAACCAACCAGTTTAAATGTCATTCAACTTTACAATGTTTACATCCGTTCAAAAGCACCAGTTTAAACATTCTGATATATAATATATAATATTATAATTTATATATTATTAATATTATATTGTGCTAATATTTTTGTCTTTTTTTTAATTTCACCAAAGATAGGTGTCAAATCCAGCTGTTTGGAGCGAATATTAACATCAGGGACAGCATAGATAAGTAATATAAACCTGCATGTTGAGGTGAGTGCTCATGATTACTGAGTACAATGGTGGAGAGTAATTAAGCACATTTACTTCAGTACAAACTGAGGATACTTCAGTATTTCCCTTAGATTTTACACCTCTACTCCAAAACACTGCAAAGGCTTGGTTTCTATTTTCAATGAACAACACACACACACACACACACACACACACACACACACACACACACACACACAAGAAACAATACATCATAGTAAAATGGTCAAATCTGAAAATATTCTCATATCCAAAGAAAGGCCAAAGAGAAGAGATGGGACTTCAAAATATATTTCAAACATTCAATACGTGGGGACATCTTTGTTAAAGTGGTAAGCTGTTCAACAAGTTAGGGGCAGCTACTGCAAAGGCTGGATCTCTTCTAGTTTTGGGCCTAGTTTCAGGCACACGCGAGAAGCTGATTGGCTTGATTATGAACATGTAGAAAGTCAGCAGAGTAAGGTGGTGCCAATCTATTAAGGTTTCTAAAAATCTTCTTTATTTCTTCCCAGTCAGGAGACAGATGTGTGAATTTGAACCTGCTGCTGGTTTCAAATACATGACAGGTCTTAACCATAGACTGTAAAAAATATGGACGTAGTATCCGTGACGTCACCCATCTGTTTCTGAACGCTGTTTTGAAGCCAATCGGGAGCGGCAGCCATATTGCTTCTGTCGAGCCAGTGTGACGTAAAGAGGCAGGCTTTGAGCCTCCTTGCCAACAGCTACAGTGTTTCTGCAGGCAGCAGTGCCTCTCATTGGAAGACTAGTAATCTCAATATTTTTGAAATTGCTGCGTTAGAAAAAAATTCACCCCCCTCACAGTGAGAGGACATCGAGAAATGAGCTATCCAGACTACACTCATCTTTTGTTCCAGGCTGTAAACATGTTTATTTCTGCTGTAAAGATCGTCTTTTTCCCATTCATGTGTATGTGACTTCCGGTACTTCCGGAGCCAGCCTCAAGCGGATCCTCGATGAACTGCAGCTTTTAACACTTCCGCATTGACTCATATTTTTAGACCGGAGGTTGCCGCTTGGTCTTAACTCACATACAAAGAAGAAAGATGTCTTAAAGGGATAGTGCAAGGGTTGTTAAGTGGGGATAAGATACTACACTTGTCAGTAGTAAGTGTATCAGCCACAAGCTTTCCTGGTCAGCTTTCCTGTTTTCACAGAACAGCTGGATAACCAGAACAGAAGCTAAGCTCTTAGCCAATGCTACCATGTCATTGTAAACACTAATATCGGAGTAAGTGTACGCTCTATTTGAAAAATTTTCAGAGCTTTATTTTCCATCATAAAGCCCATTCATATTTTGTACTATTCTCAGACTCCTATAGAACTCCTATCGCTCAAGTGCAAAAATGCATAAAATTGCAAAGAATTTGGGGATTTCATCATCTGCAATTAAAATAATTAAAAGATTCAGAGAATCTGGAAAATTCTTTGTACAAATTGGACAAAGTGGAAAACCAATACTGGAAGGATGTGATCTTTGGGCCCTCAAACAGCACTGTATTAAAAACAGACTTTACTCTGTAGTGGAAATCACTGCATGGACTATAAATCACTCCAAAAAACTGTTATCCATCACTATAGTTCATTACTGCATCCACAACGAGTTCAAATTTGACATTTGTTTTGGAAATCATGGACAGTACATCCTGCCCTCTACTGTAAAAGCAAGAGAGACCACCCAGCTTGTTATCAGCACACATTTCAAAAACTTGTATCTGTGATGGTAAAGGGTTGCATAATACAGTAAGGAGATGCCAAACTACATTGCATGTATTACAACAGCATGGCTCAGTAGCAGACTGGTCTGCTTGCAGTCCCAGCTTGTAACCCATATAAAACATTTGGAGCATCAGGAAAATTAAATACATAGGCCAGGAGACCCCCGAAACGATGAGCAGCTGAGATCATATATCAGGCAAGAATGGGACATTTCACTTTCAAAACTTCAGAAACTGTTGTCCTCGGTTCCTAAATGTTTACAGAGTGTTGTTAAAGAAAGAGGTGATGCAACACAACCGTAAACATCCCAAAATTTTTGAATACTTGTTGTTGGCATTACATTTAATTTAATTAAAGTTTTAGGTTACATATTTGATGTATCATGTCTACTGCTATTCAATCATTGACAGAGATTAATCATGAGGGACAGATTTCCTGTAAAGATCCTGCAGTCCCTCACTTTATGAAAATCCGATCAGATAAATCTCCTTCTTCAAAGTCCTCACACATCATGAAAGAATTAGTTGGAGGGCAGAACTAAAAAGCTCCATTTGATGCTGATTATCCACTACTAAAACAAAGCAGCTGACGCCAAATTAGTTAAGAGTCAGCAATACATTTCCTAATGTAGTGACAATCCTCCCATTCAGTGTGATTGACCAGGGGAACGTAACACCGGGCTGCACGTGTAATTGAACAAGATGGTTACGCTGATGAACTGAGACTCACAGAGGCACGCCGTCCCTCTGTCAGCAGATGCCCGGCACACACTGGTCCATTCATATGCGCATTCCTGTCTCTCCTCTCGCAGCTCAGCAGGTTCCTCCTGGCCACTCAGGACAGGGGCCGACGCACACAAAGGGTCTTCAATCTGCCTCAGACAACAGCCAGCATAAAGGCCCGGAAAGCCACAACAGCGTCCTGTCAAAGAGTGGGGGGGTTGGGGGGGTGGTTGTGAACAGAGCTTGGGGGGCCCTGTGCAGAGCAGGGGCGCTGCTGACTGATGGATGAGGGCTGGGCTCTGAGGTTTTTTTGTGCATAAAGGAGGATATTTGTACTTGCCCAGTAACAATGGAATGCAAACAGTAAAAAGCTGGGACAATAAAACAGCACTTTGGGGCGATGAAGAGGCTGCTAGGGAAATCATCATGCAAAGCAAACCCCGGGGGCTGGGGTGGCAGATATTGTTCACTCTGAGGATTGCATGACTCCATGTTTGTTCTCATGCTGATGTGTGGCTTAGCCTGCCTTCGGTTTGCTTTTGCATAAGGTACCCCTGGCTTTAACAGCGTCCGGCACATTTCCTTACACTGAAAGGAAGTGAGGAGTGATCAGAAATGCCCCACCTTATCTTAAAAACAGGCTGAGCTTTTGTTTGCAACATCTAAGCTGAAGTTCAACTGACTCTAGGACCCACATAGGTTTTGCCCTATCTTAACATGGCTTTGTGTAATTATTAATTAAAATGATAAACTTTATGCCGTCATTTTACAGCCTGTCACTATCTGTGGGCCTGTCTATATGTTTCTTTAGCAACCATGGCATGCACATATCACAGGCACAGGTTAATGATTAATGATTGAAGCTTTTCAGGTGAGCCTCGCATGATACAAGTCCTGCTTTCATTCTTTTATGTGTGCTAGTAAACAAACAGAGAAATATACAGGACACTTTCATACAAACAGGCAGCTTCAAGTGCTTCACAGACGAACAGACTGAAAAAAAGGACAAAAAATGACAACAGCAAATACAGTTTTTTTGAATACTTAAAAACTACAACATTAATACAAGGAACATGTCCAAAATAAAAAATAAAAGTCTTTAAAAAGTTAACTGAGATAAAATAAATACCTGAGATAAGTCCAAAGTAAAACAATGATACAAAAAGTCTGACTTAGACCATAAAACATGTCTCCCCTTTGTGGCTATAAACAACCAAATGCCATCTTTTATTGGTCTCCAATTGCTTTTTTTAATTATGTCTCATCTGTTTTGCACACATTTTACCACCCTCAGCTTTCACTGTTCACAGTGAGGGGGAGATTTCCAGAGTTCCAGATATATGACTCATCTCTTATCATAAGAAGAAAACAATAAGCATCCAAATGAATAAACAACGACCATATGTTAGGAGATCTGCCAAGGCTTTCGTGTCTTGTGTGGAGCCTATTATTAACGGCTTACAGTGCATCTCAAGGGAACCCTTTATCAGAGACACTGACAGAAAAAAAGAAACGTCTATAAACTGTCTGGTTCCACACTGCTGTTGCATCAAAGATCTCAGCCATGTTTTGATGCTCGGAAAGGGTAAGATGTGGCCGATGGCAGCACATGCACGTTTAACTCTCACTATTAGTTAACCTTATAAACATGCCTGCTTTTCTCTGGTATGTATGCGGTTGTAAAACTCACACTCCATCTGCTAAGCAGTACGAAACTCTCTTTGAAGAAGCAAGTTAATTTGGACTTGAGGTGAATTAAACAAAAAAAAAAGAAGATTAGAACTGTAAAAAGTGGTAGTCTCACCACAATCCAACAATTTCAACTTTAGACTGTGTGCTCTGTCTACCAAAAACACTTTAAGAAATTGTTGACAATTTGAGATGTATGCTATTCTATTTTCTTGCCAGGTTTAAAAAAGAAAAAAAAAGAAAAGACGTCTGTCAGTAATGTGTATTTTCAACATGCAGCCATAGCCATTAGCCGGTTAGCATAAAGATTGGTAGAAGAGAAAGAAAACATATTTTTCACCGGCACCTCTAAAGCTCACTGCTTAACATTTAACATCTACTTTTAATTCCATTAAAAGATAACGTACATAAAGTGTGCAAACTAACTGTTGTTTGATGTTTCACCACACTACTCCTTCCTGGAGTCCTGCTGGCAGCCTGGTTTAGCATTAAAAAAGTTACCCTCACAATCCCTGCACCTACGAAGCTAAGCTAATGTGATGTGAGGGTAGCTTCATTGTTAGTGCACAGACATGAGAGTTGAACTGATCTTCAAATTGAATTCTAAGAAAAAGAAACCAATAGCCCAAGCTTTCGCAAAATGTTCGTCTATGCTTTTTTTAAAACAGTAATCCGCCAACACTGAAGTATTTCTGACTCACATTTGTCAAATTTGTAAAACAATAATAACCTGGGATTTTGTCTTTTTTCTCTTCAATGCAGGCTTCATACTTATTCACTATTGGGTTCAGACATTGCCCAAAATATATAAAATATAATAATCTTTGAACAGAAGTCTGTACACGAGGGTCTGGATTTTCAGAATGGAGAGTATTCTGGTTGATGTTTTAGTACATTTCTAGTCCAAGTATTACTGACCAATCCTGTATTGGCAGGCTTTAGTGTATGCAGTGAAAACAGTCATTATGAGGAGCAAACTCAGAATGCACACTACTGTGATGATAACATCCCAGCTCCTGTTGGCAGTAAACTTAGGAGAATTGATCTATCTCTTTAAACAGATATTTTTATGCAAGTGCAGCTAACCAACCATTTTGGAAAAATTCAACTTGAACAACAAATCTGCTCTCAAAGGCCCATCAGTGGTTTCATTTCCTGACTTCCTGGAATGCATCAGAAATGATCCATCCATCCTCTCGTCAAAAAAATAAATAAATACATTTTAAGCTGTTTTCTTCAACTCCTGAGGACAGACCTGATGAAGTTTGCGTTTTCACTTTTTACACATCTCTGTTGTGATGTTGTTTTTTCTGTCAAACTTATGACTCTCTTTTTCAGTTTCAGGCTGATGAGGTAAGTCAGAGTGAGGCGTTTGATGTCTACTGTCCAATTGAGACCTGCTGGTACTTTAAACATGAGCTTAGACCATGGACTTGGACTGAATGCTGTTAAAAGTGATGCCTTTTTGTGACCTATTTAAGCAAACAAGACCATCATGTTGAAGACTGATTACCTCAATACTGTTTTTTTATGTCTGATAATGCTGCTGGGGAAAGTAAGTGATTAACATGCTACCGAAACAACCTTTTTTTCCCCATTTTCCACAACAAATGGAAGTCACAATGATATATTTTGACAGTTTGAAGGATGCATGACATGATTTATTGTCAAAAAACACTACCTAACAATGTACAAGACAGGATCAGCAAAGAGAGAAAACATGGGCTGTTTCCGAAACCACCTACTATACTAGCAGTACGTACTGATTTGGGCAGAATTCAGTATGTAGTAAGTAGTATGTGAACAAGAGCAAAATTTCACAGTATGCATCGGACCAGTCTGCCTCGCGTACTGTTTCCAATAATGCACAGTGCTCGGTCCGCCTTTTCTTTTTCCTTCTTTCTTGACGGGAGGAATTCCGTTTTTGGGTGATGTGGAAGTTATCAAATTACATATAAACCACTTCCTAACTTTTTAAATTATAAGTGGATGCTAAAGAAGCAGTTTCTCTAACGGCTTCGCCGTTGTTCACTTCCGCTTTCCAAAACCGTAAATCCAGTGACGTCTGGCCCAGCATACTGCAACACAGATCGAACAGAACCGTCATACTACATACTAAATTCAAAAGCAGTATGTAGTAGGCAATACCTACTGCCTACTACGTTAATAAGTAGTATGTGGCAGGCCGTTTCGGAAACAGCCATGCAGTTATGTCCACAGGGGGCACTGAAATCAACACTTACCAAAAGTTTGTCACAGGGGCTTTAAAGGCTGGTTTATACTCCTGCGTTGACCCTGCGCAGCAGTGGTCGACACTGACACGAGCAGTACATACTTGTGTGTCTATGTGTCTGTCGTGCAGCAATACTCCGCCAAAATGCTTGAGTGCAGTGTGGTCTCTCTGATAGTTGGATCGTCTGTTTCCGCCCCCGCTACAATCTCTGTTAGTTTTTTCACAGTGATTCAGAGTGTATTATGTTAATTTAAAACTGATACATGTTGCTGTTTATCATACAGGGAAAAATAGAGAGGACACGTCAGAGGAGATAAAATACATGGCCGATGTGTGAGGATCCCTGAAGTGCTGTAAATGTGGGAAATACAATGCCAACGAACAGACCAATCACAGGGCTTCTGGAGCGTGTAGAATTGACGCGTAACTACATTTGGAGGTGTGCATTGGCTACGTGCGTAAGCCTCTGCGTAGGCACAGGAGTTACTCAGACCTATGGCATAGGCTATGCTGTCGATTCGACGCAGAAGTATAAATCAGGCTTAAGAGGGGATGAGTAGTGTGCCAAAGAGGTTTGGTTATATCACTTCTTTCTTACTCATCACTGCCAGATTCCTTTCATTTTCAAACTTTTAGTCATCCGCATCAAAAGGTTTGAGATATGTGTTACATGATGCTTTGAACTCCCATATCTTGAAGGCATACTTTAAGGTGTAAAATATGCTTTATATAAAATTGTTCAAACTAAAGAAAGGTGTTACTTTGCTTGTTGTTTTTATTTATTTTATCGTGTTGTTTTGACTGTTTTTATCCTCTTTGTAAAGTGTCTTTGATCGTTAGAAAGGCGCTTTAAATAAAATGCATTATTATTATTATTATTATTATTATTATTATTATTATTATTATTATTATTATTATTAAAGGTTTAAGACTTCAATTAACGAAAGAGAAAAAGTTGTCAGCATGATTACATGACAACCTTAATTTGCACCTACATGAAATGTGCATTCAACTGCACTGCTTTCACTAAGAGTCTGATTCACCCCGGGAGATTCACAATATATCAGCAGTTCGTTATTTAAGTGTTTACTTTGAACTGATTTCAAAGGTAGTCAGTGTTTTTATCTTGGTGTATTCACTGGTGTGATTTGTATTGAGTCTTTGTCTACATAGTATGTTGTTCTGTAGTCATCTCTTCTTTCACTTTCAATTCACCCTGTAACATATGATTCAAGTTGTCAAATGGTTTGAACTAACAGTTGATCAATAACAGTATTAGTTCTATCTTATCTGTATTCAAAGAAGTTGCACATGGTGTTACAGCATGCAGATATCCTCTTGTGTTTACTGATAAGAGCTCAGTTTGTGGCTTGTGTCACAGCCAATATAACAGTATTTGAAAATGTTTTCTTAGTAGAGTAGAAGAGTGGAATGGCATGTACTGATTTCAAAACACAGAGTTTTGATCTCCTCAAAGAAAGGTAAGTCACCTGGTTTTGTGCATGTCCTGAACACCTCGATGGGTTTACATAGCATGGGAGATGAAAGGCAAACACATGTTGAAAACACACATCTCTTTTTAGTCATCCCATACTGTACACATACTTTAATCTGTCCACCAAGCTGGGCTTCATGTGTCTCTGCAGCTTCAGTCGTCAATCACTTGTGACATGAAATCAAAGTCCATATGGGCTCTTCATATATGAACTATGTGTTTGATCAGGCAGAGCAAACTCATATTTGTGCTGAGCTGACAGAAACATTTGATATTCTGATGCTCTTTGAAATGCTGCCAAACCATATGATCTGTACTCCAGTATAGGTGGCTCGAACAGGAAGTTGATGAAAAGTGCTCACTTATAGTCAGTGAATTTACATACATGTTGCTTATCTCAAATCATGCACTGAAGGATTTCTTTCTCTTAATATTTGTATCCTCTAATTTTGTTAAACTTTGTCTTCAATCATGTGCCATTCCCTTGTGCCTCTTTGAGTTAATGCTTCTTTTTTTTATTTAGAAAGTGAAGTTGTGTTTCCACTGAGAGCTTTACTTCTCTGTAAAAGGTAATAAACATCTGACTGTTATTTATGTGAATAGCTGGAACTTTCCTCTCTCTCCCTCCCAAGTAAAATTGACACAAGAAAAACGATGTTTTTTGTTGAACTCTATACTTATACATGTGTGCTATTTCTTGAACTCCATTATCTGTTTTCTGACAAATTTGTAAAGCTTTTTTTTTTTTTAAATCAGGACTTTTATTAAATGAGTTTCTCAGTTATCAACCATGATTCTTAAAATAAAGCGCAGGAGTACTATGTTTATAGATAATCACAGTAGGCCTATTAGGCTTTGTGTTAAGGTTTTCAATCCCACAATGCAAAGAGCGTGGTGTGGAGAGTTTCTGTGGAGGTCTGTTGAGGAGGTGCTGTGGATGGCAGGGGGAGCCAGGTCCCTGCCAGCCCCAGCAGACCTGCGTCAAGCCGGAAACTAACAGCCTGGATAATATCGGAATTCCGGGTATTTCACATTCAAAATAAAAGTCCCTAGTTTATTCCAAAGTGAAGACGAATTGGCATTGTGTAGAGCAACAGCAAACATAGAGTTGGCCTAGCAATGGAATTTAAAAATCAGTGAACATCTTTTTAAAAATACTCACATTACAACACAAAATGTTATCACATTTGGATATGGCGACTAATGCTTCCAAATGAAGTTCCCTGCTATGACTCATTTTCTTACTCATTTGGTGTTTAATAAAATGAGTCATATTGCGAATCAACTTAATGTTACAAAGCAATACTAAGCATAACTGCTTCGCCATCTGACAAGCGCTCGTGGATTTCCAGTTTGATTGAATTGTGCCAGCATTTTTTTAATTGTTATTTTTTTGTTACCATTAAGAACGAACATCAATTAAACATATTTTTAACCCTCCTGTTACCCTTAAATTAACTAACATCTTTTATCCTTGGGGTCAATTTGACCCCAGCATTTTAAACCTCCAGAAACTGATTGTTACCCAGGTTTATGTGTCAGATACTTTATGTTTCTGTGTTGACTACCTTAACAGCCCTTTAAATAAAACATATTTCATGCATAAACATAATTTAAAGCATTTAGAAGGACTTTATTTGTAAAATAGAACATGAAACTGCTGCGACTTTGTCATGCTCTCGTCGGCCCTGCCTTGTTTCTATGTTATCAAAACATATGACACAGGACACATCATTGAATGTCTTTAGAGACATGGTGGCTGGAAACATTAAATCTCAATATAAAGGTTGGCGGTTCGATCCCAGCTCCTGCAGTCACATGTGGAAGTGTCCTTGGTTATAGTGACCTCAATATCATCCAGAACAAACAAAACAAATGTGTGTAGAATGCTGATATTTCTTATGTTATATACAACTAAAACAGCCTGGGGTCAAATTAACCCCAAGGAACACCGATGCTTTTTTTTTTTTTTTACAGGAAATTGGAACATATCAACATTTTAATTTTACGTTTTCCCATTTGTCCCCATTAAATTAGGAAAAGTCATAAAATATGATGCCAAAAAAAATATGTCGGTCATTAATTTAGAGACGTTAAACATTGAACGGGGTCCAATTGACCCCAAGGATAATAGGAGGGTTAAATGCATGCCCCAAAATAGAAATGTTCAGTTATTTTCCCTTCACTATTGCATTGAGTATTTTGTCTTAAAGGTGTTGCTTATTTTGGCACCAGTGAAACTAAAAAAAGAAGGGGGGTTTCGATCGCTGGGATATTTTCTCATGATGCAAAAATGTTAGTAGGGTGGATTTCACAGTGATAGCCATTTTTTTTTAATTAAAGTTGAGACATGTAGTACACTCAGTTGCTGTGTAGTTGCTGTCAAGCCACTGACTGATGCGCATTAGTCATATCGGCTTTTGTTTTGAAACCAGGGACCAGAAGTAATGTCTGTACTTGTATGCGCATTGACTAAAGCCCGGAGGATGCGCATACCCTCAGATTTAAGGGGGGAGGTTTGGAGCAGCCCGGACTCTCGTTGTTAAACAGCATTTCTCCGCCAGGAATGGTCCAAACACTTTCCAGGATTGATTTAACTACATATCTTTGGCTAAAACAAAACGACTCACAACATTTTGTGTGCGGACATTTTGTCAAAGAGAGTTGAACAACTTTAGGACTCAGTTTTCGGAGGTGAGGGGATTCATTTCATCGCGTTTTGGGATAAAGGGACTACATACAAACCAGCGCACAGGCTACACTCGGTGTTTCTCTGTTCAGGTTAGCGAAGTGAGAGAAAACAAACTTGACGAAGAAAAGAAACGAAACCCGGTGTTTGTGTTTCGAAAAAGCAAAGTTAACACCGTGTGGGAAGTTTCTTTTTTTTCTTCACCGCTCGGTTGATTATTGGGGTTTCTCCGGAGTTCGGGACATTCTTTCCCTCTGTCGCAGAAGTTTGGCTGAAATATGCGCAAACTTGTTGGCAAAACTTGAAAAGCTTGGAGTAAGTGAGCTTTGTAAACGGGCCACTCGTTTTTAAGTGGACATACAGTTTTGGAGGACGCTTTTATTCTGCATCCAATCTCAGCTCGGGAGTCTTCCTCATCTGAACAACACTGGCTGTTCCTCAGCCCACCGACACTAAGGTGAGTGTGCGTCCTGCTTCACTTTAATGTGTGTTTACGCGCTAAAGGTAGTTATGCTAGAGGTACTTTAGCACCGCATAAAAAATATATGATTGATCCCAACCACATGTGTTTCTTACGTGAATATAAACGTGCTCTAGAAATAAAATTGAATTACCCAAATTGTTTTAGCTTTTTGATGCACTTTGTTTCCTGCCTTGTAACCCCTCAGTCTCCTCCATGCTTGTAAATGAAAGAGTACAAACACCAACCTTAGAGCCCGAGGCCCAAATGTAGCCTGCAGTCCTGCTAAAAGAACTGCTTTGGTTTTTTATCTGCAGTCACAGCAGGCGCCTTTAATCAGATTAGATCATTTACTTGAAAAAGGACTCACCACATCAAGGCTCAAGCCTCGAAAGCAAATGTTCACACTGCAAATGAAGTTTGATTTCATGCATCTGTGGCACTTATGTGAGATTTAGTGTTGTCTTGTGAAACCTGTTTAGACAAGTGATTGTAAGTGTGTAATATCTCTGAAAGGGTTCCTGTTTTTGTCCCCTTTTCCATCCCACGAGTTATGTTTTCAGTCTTGCAGCCACATACAGGCTCAGACTAAACCAGCAAACATACAAAGTAAAGTTCACCCCACAACATTTCTTCTGTTCTTCCAAACCATGGCCTAAATTACATATTCAGGAACGCTCTGAGGTTGAACCACATCTTACAATTCTCAGAGGACGGCCATTATAAGTACATCTGTCATGAGGTCTGGGTCTGGAGAGGCCAGCCTGATGTTATGTAAAGCTCTAAATGTTATGATATAAAGGAAGAGGGAGAAGATGGATGGTTGAGGAAGGCAGTGTTTCCACAGGGAGTTCACCAGGAGGGGAAAAAAAGTTTTCCTGAAACATATAATGGGAAGTGAGGAACACAGCTGCCTATTAATTTACTCAGCTGCTCATGTGGCACTGGACATGATATATTTACTGTTATGAATCTATTGAGCAATGTGCTGTGGAATTAAATTTCCCTTGTAAGCTTTATGTGAGGCTAACTTTACTAACTACACATCCATCACTGTGTGATTTTTGTTGTTTTAAAGAGATGTAGGTTTTTAATCAGACACTTTGTCTAAATAGTAATGTCTACGGAGCTATAGGTTTTATTTCTCAACTCCATGCTGCAAACAAAAAAAACCTTTAAAGTCTCATTAGTGACTGAAGTGTCAACCAAATGGCAAAGTGTGAGATGGCTTCCACGTTATTTGTCTTTACATTTTGGTGTTATCTCTTGACACCTGAGCTCCCTCCGCAGCACGCTGGTACCAACCCTGGCTTCACATTGTGAGGCTGCAAAGAAAAAAAACAACAAAGTGTGTGTTTTTGTGAAAACAGTAGCCTTAGGGGAATGGTCTGATGCTCTTCTGTCCACTGAACTGCAGCCGTGTGCAGAACGGCCTGTAGCTGGCTGGGAGTGCAGAGTTAAACGGGGAGGGGGGGCTGCAGAATTTGGGAGCTGAGGAATTTTATGCATGGATGGTGGTGAACAGTAATTATGGTGCAGGCTATGTTATGGGTTAGGCCTGTAACCTTTGTCTTTGTATAATGACAGAAGCTAAATGTGTCTTGTGTGCTCTAATCTGTTTAGTTTAACCCCGTTCATCTGCCAGATTTTTAGTCAAGTGTTACCATGTCTTAAGAACTCACAAGAACAAGAGGGATTTTTGTACGGCTTTGCAATAAGAAAAAAGTTGAAATTTAAAAGTTGAAATTTTCTAAGCATTTACTTTTTAACAGCCATAAAACAAAGACACTTTACACCAGAAGAAGTAACATTTATTGTCTGGTTATTTCAGTTTTAGTCTACCCCAAAGGTTCTTGTTTGTTAAGTCAGCACTTAAGTCTGGTTAACTTTGAAGATGAATAGACCGTTATATCTACCAGAATCAGTAGTATTTAGATGTGTTTGTGTAGTTTTTCTTGATTTGGCACTGGTGGATAATAATATTTGATTTTTCAGAATATTGATGCTAATTGCGATTTTCATTTTTATTTATACTTTGGTTTTACTTATGTGTGTGCTAGGTTAAGATCTCTTTAATCATTTATGCCCATCATTTGTCATTGATTTCATACAGACCAAGTTTAGGGCTGTCGTCTTTTTATAACTAAAGCTTCAAAATAAGGCCAGTATTTCTCTTCACAGTTTAACGCCTGCTGTTGCCTTCATATTTAAAGTTTGCAGAACTCAGTTATCAAATAAAAGGGATCACTGCCGAACGCCCCTAATATTTTGATATTCGACGATTAACTGTAAGAATGCCAGTAGGGCAAGTAATCGGTTAATATTGATCATGAGCTATCAGTGAAAATTTTAATATTATATACATAGTGTGTTGACATCTATAGCAAAACAAAAATCCTAAAACTGGGTTGCAGCTGTGAACAAAAGTAGGAAAACTAAATGTTAATCCGATTAACCTTTTCTTGTCCGAGTCATTGAATTTCATCTGCGTTTAGGACGCCATGTTTCACCAAATTCTTAAAAATTTGTTGAATTTAATAAAGCGTTTTGTCTTTTGTATTCCTTTGAAAGGTAACTAAACCTGATACTAAAAGAAACAATGATGGTTGTGACACTATAGTAAGTGATAATATGACAATGGGATATTTTCAGAGACAGTCATCACACTTTGAAAATCTTGTGTCCCAGTGATAAACACATCACATAAACAACTCTAAATCTGAATCTGTTACATTTCCTGCAAATTGAAATGTATCCAGGATGTGTGCTAAAGGGGAGTTTGAAAAATCAAACTGTATAAGTTACAAGGGCCTGTGTCCACCATCTGATTTTTTCTTACAAACCAATGCAGTTTCGTGTTTTCAGAGCTTTGTGTCTAGTGCAGAAATATGCCCTCCGCGTCAGCTGTTTTTTTGTAGTTGCGCTCACAGTACTCTGTTGAACATAAGTCAACTTTTAGAACACTGTCACACTTTATTTAACTTCTGCCCCACCGACCAATCAAATCATGAAGGTGTGGGCCCTCCAATATCAATTTGGTGACAACAATGGTAGAGAAAAAACATCCTGGGTTGTTTTCATTGAGGGCAAAATGTCCAGCTGTAGGGCCGCTGCTATTGCCGGGACACGATTCTTTTAAATTGTTACCATGTTTTCTTAGTAAAGAGTTCTTGAATGAAAGTAAACATGATGTATACGGATGATACTGTCCTTACCTAGGGAAGTGGAAGTGCAAAAAGAAAACCTTTGTATCCTAGTAATACTTGACAGATGAGAAGTGGGTGCTGCTAGTGCAAAGAACGCTGTTAGTGGACACAGGCCCCAACTCTTTCTTTTGTGGTGTTTCTGTGCAGCAATTTCTTAAAACTGATTAACTGATGTGTATTCGTTTGATTTATGGTGAATGCTGAAATCGCATTGCCAATTTACCAGCCAAGCTCTAATATCAATATTAAATCAAACGACAATTGAGATAAATCAGCCAAAGAAGGCGTCTATATGTTTGATGCTTCTTCTTTTGCTAATTCTAATATTTATGATGAGCATATATTGGCCAACAATATC
Organism: Notolabrus celidotus; assembly: GCF_009762535.1. Taxonomy (NCBI): domain Eukaryota; kingdom Metazoa; phylum Chordata; class Actinopteri; order Labriformes; family Labridae; genus Notolabrus; species Notolabrus celidotus. The sequence goes on along the minus strand of NC_048280.1, from coordinate 27,442,232 downwards.
AGCCTGCTGACATGTCAGTCAGCCTCCCCTCAGAACGACTCCTTCATACAACTCGAGTGTTTGTGAAAATAGTAACACAAACTGTGTTTAACTCCTGCTCCCATGGGAGTTGATGACACAGTGATGTGTCATTCTTTAAGAAGCTACTTCCTCCTCTTTCAATTATTGACGGTTGCTGCTGTGACGAGGGTCGAGGGAACGCAGTCGTCCGCTCTCTTCGGCTCCTTCTGTCTGGCAGCAGAAGCACTTTCTTGGATTCCTCCCAAACACTGACTCACTGCTTACAGAGCGGCGATGACCAAGCTTCTTTATCCCCCTTGGACCCCCCTGGCCCAACTCAGCTGCTGGAACACTGGACCATTCTTGGAAAGTGAAATTGAATTGGTTTTTTAGGAGAACACAATGACTGTTTCTGTGACCAACACTCACACAAGCGATTACCTCTTAAAGGAAACCGCAGCTGCATCTGAACATAACTTTGTGTGAAATTGTAAACCAAGCCAGGGTTTCCTTGACCCAGATGTGACACTGTTGTTATTGTTGTTGCTGTCTAGAGCTGTCACCGACCTAAAGGAAGTAAAAAAACTTAAATAAGCTCTTCTTGGAGTCCTTTTGACAAATTGTGGGAGCAAATGGTTGCAGGGGAGGGGGGTCATTTTAGGCTCCAAAAACCAACTGTTAGGTGATAGATCTCTCAGCACAGAAATGATGGCCTGGCGGTCTCTCTCTACAAGGGTGTCACATAACCAGCTGTAGTTTTTTGGTCTTAAACAAATTCCTCAAGGGGGGTTATGGGGATTCGGGCCAAGTGTTAATCTCTGCAGCCAGATGCTGCAGAGGTGATGATGCGAGCAGATGTGCAGAAGAGGGTCACATACTGGTACAGCACTGTGCCCTGTTTGCTGAAGTCTCTGTATCATTGCTGGACTCCAACAGCAGAAAACATAACTTTGAAAGGCGCCGTCTGAGAGTTATGAGACTCTTGATGAGTTCAGACTTCAGACGTTACTTTGAAGTTTGCAAAAAAAAAACAATTAATTCCTCAGAAGTGAGCAGGATGTCTCAGTGTTTGTTTGCTTGAGCTATCAGAGCGTTTCTGGAGCTATGCAGTTTCTTATCTATGTTTTTGTACAAGAAGGCCTGAAAGCTGAAGTTCCCACCTTGAACCTTGTAGATGGACAGAATATCCTCTTCTTCCTTTTTGAAGAGTAAGGAATTTCCTTGTCAATGAAGGTACAGATTTTGACACATTATCCTGTTGGTTTCAGCTTTGAGGAGCCACAGAAAAGCTGTTTTGAAGATTTTATTTGGCCTGTTTTTGTTCAAGCATATCACAAGTTTATTTTTCATGTCTTTGTAAAAGCTGAAGTCCTTTATTAGACCCTGAATTAATGTGTCCTCTACCTCAAACTGACCTTGTGAAAGCATGAGAGTTATCCATGTAGTCATGCATTCATTGACTTCTCTTATTTTTGTATCTCTTTCAGTCGAGCACTGCTAATGCCCTGCTGCTGATGCCCCGTGGGTCTGAATGGAGTTCAAGTCGCAGAAAAGCCAGCGGATGTAGCTCCCTCAGCAGGATGCTGATGAGGCCAAGTTTACTTCTGTTTCTGACCTTATTTTGTCAAGTTTTAAGGACGCAGTGCCGGCCTGGCAAAAGTGATGAAGGTAAGACAGCTTCATAACTTCAAGCTACTTATGCTGTATTTGTGAGCTGTTTTTTGCTGGTTGCTATATTATTAGATATCAAGTAGCTGTTTGAACCTCTAAACTTATTAAGTCTGACTTATCTCGGCTCCTGCCTTGATAATCAAAGCTTTGTTCTTTGTACAGGAATGTTCCCCTAACTCAGTCCAGGCTTTGGTTGAGTCTGTCCTTTGTAGCGTCAGTGTTTCCTCCACCACCCCCTTTTCAGTCTGATGTTTGGACGCACTTCTCTGCGTCAGATGTAGCAAAACTCTGTTTCTGACTTTTAGTAACACCTTTTAAGATGTTACAGGCTAACCAAACCAGTCCACATGCTAATCTTTTTCCCTCTGAGCTTTTGGTCTAAGTATATTCTTTTCTTCTTAAAGTGAGGAGTGTAACTTTAAGTTTTTCCCTAAAGATCTTCGTCCGCCCTGGCTGTTGCACAACTGAAGTTCTGAAAAGGGGAAAGAGGCTGAAATCGAATCCTTAAAAATGTGTCTCTTGGAAAGAGTCCAGCAGCGTAATAGCTGCCTGGACTTGTGGGTAGATGGGTTTGGATGTTTACACTCTACAGTCGGAAGTGGAGAGCAGAAGAGAATATGATAAAGCACAGCATTATAATTAGAGTAATTAAGCAAGAGGGTCTCTCTTGGGCTTTAAGCCTTAAAATAAACTTGTTGCGGCTGTGTTTAAGCCGATAGTGGAACAGGGAGGAGTAAATGACTCCCATCTGTAGCCTGAGGGCAGCCCCACTACCCTGCAGTCCCTGCTCCTCTCCTTCTTTGTAATGAAAAGGTATTTGTTGTCACTGAGAGGGGAGTTAACTGCCAGGGAAACTATAAATTAGCCCTTTTAAAAAAAAAAAAAAAAAAAGAAAGAAGATGCTACTCTAAGCCCTCCCTTATCCTGGAGGATTGGGTTTCTGAAGGGAATGTTTGTCTTCTAAGGTGAGCCATAAATTTTCCGCGGGGTGGGGGAGGTCTGATGCAGTTACACTCCACCCTGTTCTTAATCACCAAATGGCCAGGTACTATCTATGCGCCTCTGTGCCTTTTCCCTCTGCTCCCCCACTGACTTCTGCTTGGGAATGCTTCACTTTCCCCCCACTCCCCTGCTGGGTGACGGATGGCTTCAGCTGTCGACAAACAATCACAGCAGAAGCATTTGGTTGCATTCCTTTTGTCTTGGTTAGGGAAACAAAATGATAGTATGGAAATGGTCATGTTTTATGCAAGCTCCTTTGTTTGTTGTGAGGCTTTTTTTTGTTGTTGTGTGATGTTCACATAAGAAAAGAATATTCAGAGTCATCTTATTGGATGTGGTCAGGGGTTACATGGGCAGCCGTTTGAAAATGAACACTAATTTTTGAATCTGTTATCATACCCTGGGTTTTAACATTTCAGGGTTAATGTGTTTGTGTTTTTTGGCCCGACAGTGAAATGTCAGGAAGTTATTTATATGGTGCTCTCAGAGGATTTGTTTGACTCAATGCTCTGTTGTCAGTCAAAGTAGACCAGCCTCTGACCCTTCAGTGGAGCTGCCACAGAACTGAGAAAGACTCTTTTCAGGAGGCCCAGAGGAGCTCAGCTCTGCTGTAGAATAACAAGTGAACCAAACTTAAAGGACAGTTTAACTTTTTACCTGCCAGCGTTGATTTTCACTCTAAATAAATGGCTTATATTAGTTAGCCATTGTGTTTTGTTACAGTGCGTAATCATGGTGAGGGTTTCACAGATCAACTTGTTGCTTTATTGTTCAGTGTGAAAGTCTGTGTTAGCAGGTTACAGAAAAACAAATGCTGAAAAAAAAAGAGTCTTCGATACCTGCTTTCTTCCTGTTGAAAAAAAATACCTTAACTGTTTTTAAAAATGCTTCATGTATACAACCATAATACACACACCTTGTCATGAAGCTATCCCCACGAGACCAAGATGATGATGATAGTTATCACAGTTCCATGCAGAGATAGCATTCTTTGGAAATACACCGATGTAACGGTTGATCATCGGCTGATATTTGCCCCACTGACAGATAATGGCAAATAATGTGCCGTACACCAATATCAGTGCAGATGTTCTTCTAATACTTTCTTTTGTCTCTACATAATTGAATGCTGGTAAGCTAGACGACCTACCTAACGGCTGACTCAGGGACAAAATTTTTGTTGGGCAGAAAAAGTCAAACTATGAAGGAAAATGTCCAAAGTATGACACTGAGAAAGATCAACAACATGCAGTGTGTGAGACATGTTCCAGACACAGAGAAAACAAAGAAGTAATACAAAAAACATGATATCAGCCATTGGCTGGATTGTTTTTAAAATATGAGTATTGGTATCTGCCCTGACTTTCACAATCAGCACATCTGTAGTAACACTAAGAGCATGGAGCACTAACTTGTTGTGGTTGTTTTGAAATAGCTGGTCCACAGGCATGTGTACAACCTCCCACATAGTTTATATAACAGGCAAACACTTCAATTGACATCTCAAGAAAATGATCACAAACTCTGCTCCTGTGTTGCAAACATCAGAGCTGCCTATGCAAAGTACTAACACAGCAAACTTAGATATGATGATGAGTGTGGTCATACAAAAACAGATCTCAACACAACAACAACACAAGTGTTGGATTCCTTTGCCAGACTGTGTTTCTGGGTGTCTGAATCAACTGTTGTGACTTTGAATTTTAAAAAAGAGAGGTTTAAGTATTACATTTAGGGAATAATGAAAAACACTCATCCCCTTAATTACCACTAATGGATAATGGTTGAGTATTGAATAGATGGAAACTTCTGGTTAAGAATAAGCCAAACTTTTTAAGCATTTAGATTAGGATGGTTATTTTTCCATGAAGCTTGATGCTCCAAACACTAAATATTACTGAGTCCACACTGTGCTTAAACAGAAGTTACAGCTTAAAAACAACCAAATGTCTTCTGTAATCCTCATAATTATTTTCAGGGAAATCTGGTGACTATAAAACTAGATTAATGCATTCTTCTGGGAGGTTCTGTTTTTCCTGTTTGTCCATTAGAGCTGTAAAGTGAGGCTACATGTAGCTGAACTCATTTGAATGACACTGGAACAACTTTGCTGTGCTCAGTAATCCTCGTAGCTCCTGAGTGTTAATCCATGCTGATTGTCAGCAGCTCATTTAGGAATGAAAAGCTCCTCCACTGGAGAGCTTTCAGTAGGGACACTCACTCTGTGGATGTTTTGGGCTTGCTAATAGGCATTGTCCTATTTGTCCTGCTAGTCCTTTCTTTTGTCTCCAATCAATCCCCCCTGTACGTCACCACCCCTCATTCTGCTGTGGTTAAAGGGAGCTGGCTGCAACCATTTCCCCCCCGTTTGTGCCACTGCAGCAGAGCTTCAACCAGGCGGACTTCACTGCATTCAACCATCACTGCAGTGAGAGCAGGAAATCCCAGAAGTCATTCACGCGGCATATTGCTTCCTATCTCGTAGCCAGAGAAGGTTCCTGAGACTGGCGCCAACTTTTCCCTTCTGTTGGTCCTGGGTTTACAGACTAGTGAGCTTTCCTCCCTGTGTTTTACCTCAGTGCTTTCTCCTGCACAAAATTCCATTCATGATTTATGTAATTAGGCTGATTTTGAGCTACGTCAATCAATTCTTTCAAGTGGTTGGAAGAACACACGACAGAGTGTTCCAGATGGGTTGCTTTCTGAAAATATGCCCCGTAATCCATTTTAATCCAATCACAGCAGCAGGAGGATTAATTAAGATGAAACACAGTCAGATTCAAAGGAATTGCTAAAAAAGTGGCTCATACCTCTGCCGGAAGTGTTTACTAAAAGTTTGGTTTGGGTTAGACACATTTGTTGCTCACATTTTCACTCAGGAATTATGTTGCTTCATGTTTTTTTTTTTTACAGTAGTGGAGTTGATCTAAGTGTGTTGTGTTGATCACACTCAGTTTAAAGTAGGTTGTCACAGGAGCACAAATGGTCTGACTGTGGCCTACAATAAAGCCACAAGCAAATTTAACAGCTTTTATGGGCGTTTTATGATGTCTGCAGCCAGATTAACAGCTGGGATGTTGACACAGTCTTATCAGTGGCATCTCCATTTAGAGGGCAGGGACAAAACACACACTCAGTCCCCCCCCCCCACACACAGCGCAGAGCGAGACCTTGCGTTTAAAGCCGTGTGCAGGTTTGATATCTGCAGCCCATCACTGCGTGCCTCCTCTGCTTTCCCCCGTTTGGTTTTGTTATTGAGGAGAAAGTTGATCCTACCCCCTGGCCCCTTTTCCTGCTGGGATTAAGGGCCTGTCAGACATATGTGATCCAGGAAATACCTTTACTAGGCCCAAGTGGGGTCACCATAGCAACTGGCACTAGAACCTGCCGCTGCAGGCCCCGGCTAGCTCCCGCTCCTCTGCACATGCTCAGTGCTCGCTCTTCCCTTTTATTGTTAGGAGGCCTTTGTTGTGATGGAGGGAGGGATTAGTCAGGTCTGCTGATGTTGTCCTGAGGTTATGCTGTATAGATATGCTTCCTGTTGTGAGGAAGTACGTGCACAAACACACAGTGTGCCCTGAGTTTGCTTCAGAGCAATCTCATCTGGAGGGATAGCTTACAGCAGGACTTCTAGTTTAGATTTTGTGGGTTTAAAGTCTGAAGAGACTGTGGTGTCAAGATTTAAGTTACACTTCTTCATAGGTTTTAACTGTGTGACGCTGTTTGACTGAAAACACAATTATTAAACTTAAGCTGAAACAATAGTAAAGTCTGATAACTAACTTTTCGTCCAGCATCAAATGTTAGACATTTTGATAATTCATCAATAATTGGAGTTATCTTTTAATAACAAAGAAATGAAACCATATTCGTATTTATGTTGCAGATGTGAAGAGGGCATCATGAGTACAGGATGAGTACATACTGAATGTAATCATTAGTTATAGACCTAATTTAAGACGGATACCTGATTGCTAATGTTATATCTGTCAGCTTGAGAAACAATTTTGTATTACAAGTGTTCTGGTTTCTTTTCGTAATCCTTATATTGTTGACTTATAATGTTGTAATGATCGGGCTGTGCTTGCATGCAGTAAAGTATGTTGACTTATGAAAGAGCAACAGAACAAAGGCAGAACACTCTGAACTCATCAGCTGTAATTTAGCGTTTTTAGCCTCTTTCTTCAGCCTTTTAAAAAGTGTCTCTGAATTTATTGACAGACATTTGTTGATCAGGGGGGTGTGTGCAAAATAATCACTTAAGCTGCCATGATTGGTCACATATAGTTTAAGCTTGAAAGAGCGAGCGCCTCTCGTGAAAAGAAAGCAGTGAAACTAATAATAAGACGTTGCGCTCAGAAGAATTTAAAAACACTTCCGCATCTCTGCATAAACATCCCTGGTGTGTCTCTCTGCCCTCAGTTTCACCTGCATTATTTACAACCACAACAACATTTCAAATTCACAGATTGGGATATACAAAGTTGTTTTTTTGAGTTCTGCTGGCTCTCATTGAAATATATAAGTTAGGTTCACGTCTGTTGGACAGTCAAAGAGCAGTGGAGAGAGATGGCAAAGTCACCTTGCCTCTTTTATGTTTTCTTATTTGCTGGACAGAAAGAAGGCATATTCCCCCTAAAAAATATCATAGCACACTCCTCTTGGATTATAAGTGATTATTAAGATGTCATATTTTTAAAGTGTTCTGCAACATTAAAGAACGGAGGAAGGAGTGCTCCTGGACAAAAAAAGGTCTATGTTTGAGGTGCAAGTTGAAGTGCACTATGTATCATTTATCATGACACTCGTATCGTGAGGTCCTTGCTGAGAGATAAGCAGAAACATCCTCTGGATCTAAAACCTACAGACAGCAGTATACAAAGCTTTTACAAATACACAATTCATATCTTTCTGCTCACTGTACCAGAGGCCCTTAGATTGTAGACGTGTTACCAGAGTTTAAATCGGCATTTAAATATATACCATGGTTCTGTCTCAATGTCTATAAGCTGTGGTCGCTAACTTGATGAGAGTACCTTGTTTCCCTTCTTGGCATGGATGTGCGATCCTAAAGCAAGAATGTCAAATAAGTTGTCCAGTGGCGATCTTTACCTTTGTAACTAGACAGACAACACCATTGTGATGGACAACGTGTCAGCATAATTGGGTTACTCCTCCCCCCCTGTCGACTCTGTAGTCATTTAGAACAGGGGGGCTCAGGTGTCTGGCTCTGTGACACCACCCCTTTCTTCAATCCCCTAATTGAATTTCACCTTCCTCTCCAAAGTAGCTCCCTGCCTGCCTGACGATGGGGCCTGACTAATTTGGGATTTGATTTAATTTGTGGGAGAGGTAAAGTGGGCTGTTTGCTGGGAGGAAATCAAAGAGGGACTTCTCTGCTGGGCCCTGTTTTATGATAGAAGCACGCTTTTGTAGTGTCTGGAAACAGGCACAGTCTTGTTTTGTGTCAGAGCTCTCTGAACATTTGAGACCCTCTAATTCCCCTCAGTTACAGGTCTCGTCAGGTTTGTTAAAAAAGCATTGTTTTTTATCTTAGTGTGTGGGACTTTCTCTGTGTATCATCTCCTTCAATCAAGCCAAAGGAATGATTTTTCCTGTGTTAACATAAATAACTGAGCTGTTCAAAATGAACCACGTCCTATTATTTTTCTTGGCAGTCTGGGTGGAAGCCCCGCCAGAGCAGTTCACGCTCTACCCCGGGACTCGTCTGGATCTGAGCTGCTCTGCCAAGGACTCCCTCCAGGCGGTCAACTGGACCAAAGACCACGTTGCACTTGTGAATGGAGAGCACACCCGCATTCACAACGACCAGCTGGAGATCGAGAGTGTGGAGCTGACCGACTCCGGTCTGTACATCTGCACCAGCTCCGACAATCACAGTGTCTTCTTCAACGTCACAGGTAGAGCCACAGAGACGGCACAGATTGTCTTCAGCAGCATTTTGTTTTTGTTATTGTTTGTGGTGGAAGTCATAGTAATACATCAAAACAACTAAAGCTTGTGTATTAACTGCATATATTGTTGGTAGTGTTGTGTTCTTTTTTCATACAAATCTTCAATATTGTATCACCAAGTAAACAGCACATGGATCTGTTAAAACTGAGTTGGATTTGGCCTAACAATAACTTACTGTCTCCCCAGTTGATCCCCTGGCCTCCAGTGAGGATGATGATGAAGATGAAGAGTCCTCATCAGAGGAACACAAACTGTTGGGCAGTCAGAAGCTGATGCGTAAGTGTACCGATCTCCTCACGTTACTAATGCTACTGCAACAAATGGTCATTACCCGCTCGCCCAGTGTCACAGGGTTATGAGTAATTGTCATGCTCAGTGATTTAAGAGCTTTATGATTCAATTATGGGTATGGGTCACATTTGGGTGAATCATTTCACTCTGAATCAGAGGGTTTTTCACTACCTCAGTGACAGCTTCTACATGAGGAATGTCCGACCAGTGACTCGCTGTGGTTAACCTTAGATGTCTTCCAATTTGTCTATCGAGTAATTAAGGCACTCAGGCTTCATCATCCAGCTTCTGCTGCCCACTCTGACCACAGAAATTCACCACACATTCAGCTTTCACTCAAACGCACATAGTTTTATTTTCCCCTGACATGACACAAAACAAATAGCTTAACTATAACATTTTTAAAGCCACAGCACCTTCTGTTTGATAAAAAGAGAAACAGAACTGTGCTGTGCTGTGCTGTGCTGTGCTGTGCTGTGCTGTGCTGTGCTGTGCTGTGCTGTGCTGTGTGGATCTTGTGGATGTAAATGAGAAAAAAACATTGGTGTAACATGTACAACCACAATTCCCAAAATGTTTGGACACTGTGTAAAATGTGAATAAGAACCAAATGTAATAGTTTGCAGATCATTTAAATCTGATATTAATTTGACAACATATCAAATTTAGAAACTGATCGATTTTATTGTTTGATGAAAAATATATGCTCAATTTTAACTTGCTGCCAGCAACACACTCAAAAAGGTGGGACATGTAAAACAAACACTGATGGAAAAAGTTCTGTAATTCCAAAATAACAAGAAAATAACCACCTGGAGCACCAAGAATCTTTTTTATTTAACCTTTTACTCAGCATCCAAACTTTTTAAGAACTGGGGTTGTATTATGTAATCCACTGTCTGCATCGTACACTTGCTTTGTGTGGAAGCAAGTTGTGAGTTTCAAGGCTCCTTTCTTTTTCAAATGAATTAGGATTGATAGCTATGTTGTTGACATAAAACAAAATACTGCTATTTAATAGTGTATTAATTGGCTTCTTGAGAGTTTGCCATCTCTTTTGAATTGGCGGAGGCTCAATCAATAACAGGATATGTTGTGCTTTAGAGGATACTCCCAGTGCATCCTTCACAACCCTGGAAAGAAGGACGGATTTGAGAGAGCCTTCAAATTGGGACAACCTATGAAGCTCCGCTCTCAGTTCATCTTGAAATGTGCCCTTTGAAGGATGCAGCAGCTGAATTGGGACACAGCTAGTATCTTATATCCTGTAAAAAAAAAAAGACTTTAAGGCTGAGAGCGTCACAAAAACAGTCTACCTTTATTTATTTTTTATGATGTCTAGTTTAAGGAAACACACTGTTTTGTTTATCTCTATCAAAGACATAATTCTATCTGTTGCTCTTCTTCTTTTTTTCTGTTGTTTCTGTAGCGATGGCCCCACAATGGGCTTTTCCGGAGAAAATGGAGAAAAAGCTTCATGCCGTTCCAGCCAGTAAGACCGTGAAGTTTCGATGTCAGGCCAACGGCAACCCGACTCCCACTCTGAAATGGTACAAGAACAGCAAGGAGTTCAAGAGAGACCATCGCATCGGAGGCTTCAAGGTAAAAGATATAAACATTTAGCACCTGCTGTCCCCCTCTGCTGCTTCTTAGTGACAGGACACTCTTTTAGCATTTCTTATTGAATCACAACAAACTCATTCAGTGTGATTGGAGATGTGCCAGTGATCTCATCCCCACATTAGCTCACCACCCCCTCCCCTGGAGTAAGAAACGGTTCCTGCAAGTGAGAAGCAGAGGCAAGTTTCATGTCTGACCTCAAAAACAATGCAAGATGAAACCTAAAGCCACAAAAGGGAACGCTGTGCCATAAGAATATAAAAAAAATAACCTCCAGGTGGGCAATCCTAGCCATCCGCTTGGATGAAGATAACATTGGCTGTCCTCATTCTGGGTATCGGTGCATCATCTTTTCTGAAATGATATGTCCACACAACTCTGATACCTTCCATATCTGATATATGATGTGTGGAGTGTGATAACTCTTTGTAAACGTCTTCCTGTTTCGAGGCGGACGGTTTTCAAATGTGACCATAACTGCTGATAAACTGTGAGGTTGTAATATTTGATAAGACACTTTATTGCACTCTCTGGATTTACTCAGGAGAGGTTTGGACCGGATCTATTATAAACTAGTTTCGATCATCACCCTTTACTCTAAATGACACCATGGCCCATTTCAAAGACAAGTATAATTAATCAACTACAGATTATTGTAGCCTCAAGGAAGTTATTAAAGACGGGCACTGTAACAGTTCACAGAGATAAGATGATGTTGTAGTAATCTTACTCAATTTATTGTTTATAATTTTTATCCTTTTTTGGGATACTGCTGCATATATTTACGCATTGAAATGTTTGCTAACAAAAAATTCAGTAGAAGTGCTTAAAAGTCAAAAACGAAGGCAGAAAAAAAAAAAAAAAGTAGCATTAATGGAAAGTTCATTGACAGGTTATTATATCTAAGGCGTCTGTATATATTGCCTTGTGTACCGTAACACTGACTTGTGAATGAATGCCTGCAATCAGTGGCGGTTGTCTCACAGGTGCACGATGTGTGTGTGTGTGAGACTCCTCTTCCCCCCGCATCTGCTCTTCCCATCAAGGTGTAGGCCAGTCCAGCCTTGTCTCGTGCTTCCCCAGCCCATCTTTCTCTCCAGCTGGGACACATTTAGGAGTTTCCTCTCAGCTGCCTGGTCCCTTCGCCCCCCCACCTGAGCCCCCCACCCAGCCAGGCAGCACACTTCACCATCTGGCTGCTGTTTTTTTAAGTCAAGGTGCAGAGGTCTGCATCAGCGGCCGTGGACGTCTCTCATCCCTCCCACACTTTTTCTTTTATGGCCAAGCTTCTATTGTTCATACAGTCTGCATGGAGACGTGCAGGAGGGGGGAAATAATGTAGACCACATGTATATGAAGCCAAGCACAACACATCTGGCAGCAGGCAGCTGGACGCCTTCATCGCATTTTTAGCTAAATGAGGGAAACCGTATGGCTCACTTTGTGTATATGCATGTTTGATGTTGCCATTGCCTTAGAGGTCTGCTGGTTAATCACACACTGCCGGTCTTGGCAGATTTATGGAAGAAAAACTATAACATGTCTCTGAAAAAAGAGCCAGACACCAGTCTGTGCTAATAAGACAGGTTGGGGCAGATTTATATAAAACATGTACACATTTTTCCTCTGGCCTTTGTGTGGTGGGACAAAGATCCGCTGTTTAAAACATGGGGTGGTGTCACAGGAAGAGGGAGCAGTGAGTGATCTTGTTATCAACACATCATTGAACTTGTTAGGCTTGGCTTTAAATTGAGCAAAATTAGATTTACAGCAATTTAAACTGGAAGAAAGCAGATGGAGAAAAATGGGCTCTTTAGAGCTTTTGCTGTTTGATGCAGAACTGCAGTCATTAATGTCCCTGTGGCACCCTACTGGACTTTTTTGAACGCTCATTAAATTTTACTGATAACATCCTAGCTTTAGTATCATTTTTGAGAGGTTGAAGGTAAGTAAACACCAAAAACAGGAGGTGTATTAGCTCGTATTTCTTTACACATTTGAAACAAACAAAGGTACTTACTATCCTCAATGCCCATCACAACCCAGACATTTGGAAGGATGGGGATACATGGGCAGTGAAAGACAGTGCATCACTGGGGTTATCAAGCAGGTACCTCCCTTTACTGGTGTTTCTGTGTTTCAAGAGAGTGTGTTTTAAAATGTTGTATTTGTGCTTTCCTACTTATGTGTAAGTTATATATTTCTTTTGATGTATGTCATCCTTCAGGTCCGTGACCATATGTGGACCATCATCATGGAGTCTGTAGTCCCCTCTGACAAGGGAAACTACACCTGTGTGGTGGAAAACCAGTATGGCAGCATCAACCACACATACCAGCTGGATGTAGTCGGTGAGTGTTGACTGTAATCACATTGTTTGATTGAACAAACCTTTACAGGAAATCTTCACAGGGGTTAAGTCAGCTGTTGAATATTCACAAGGCTTCAGTGTCAGATTTAATACAATTAGGAACCAGTTCAGCTGATTGTCGAACAAACTGTGATTACTTATTTCTAAAGCTCCTGGTCTAAGAGGGAAGACCAGGTTTTTTGCTGTGACATTTGATAAATGAAGTATTTGGACTTGTGTTGTGAGTGATGAATCCATGTAGTAGTGATTACTCCTCTAGGACCTGTTCTGTCTTGCTTATTTACCATCAGTTCTATAAATCACAGTCTTGCCTCCTCCGTCACTGCTGTCCCTTGGGTGTAGCCTGACCTCAGCAGAGGTCTAGGCCCTGATGAGCAGCGGGTTGCTTCACTGAGGGGAGAGTTTTTGTTTGCTATATCCTCAGGGACTTCTTGGCCAGAAAACCCTGGACAGTTGACTTTCTGCCAGATCCCTCGACTGTAACTTTCCTCCAGAGAGTTATCAGTCTTGTAAATGGAGCCACAAGAACATTTCACTTCACAGTAACCGCTTCAGTTTAGACACTCAACTTTGTTACCCATCTATTGTTGCCAACTTTTAATGATTGCACAAGCAGCATATATCAGATGAAATAGCTACTTAACTCTCCCTACACAAGATTATAGTCTGTGACTTTAAAAATTATACAGCATCCGATCAAATTATAAAGGAGGCCTTGTTTACCATCTACCCCGGCCTCTTCCAGTAACACCGCTATTGACGTGATAGTTTTATTTGGCTGGTGTTTAAAAGTACACACAGCTGACTGACTTTCAAACCGCTGCACGTGTTTATCTTTCCCGTGTTTGCTCCAGCGCTCGCTCACCGAACGTCTACCTTATCATTCATGTGTGTTTGGGTTGTGTTGCAGAGCGCTCTCCCCACAGGCCAATCCTCCAGGCTGGTCTGCCGGCTAATCGCACTGCAGTGGTTGGCAGCGACGTGGAGTTTGAGTGTAAGGTGTTCAGCGACCCTCAGCCTCATATTCAGTGGTTGAAGCATATCGAGGTCAACGGGAGCAGAGTTGGTCCTGATGGGTTGCCGTACGTCCGAATTCTTAAGGTAGGAGCTCACCGTGACCAAAACCCGCCAAATGATTCTACGTGAAGTCTTAGTTGTATCGCTGAGTAGGAAATGGAGGGGTTTGAAGTAATAATAATAACGATAGTTCCTTTTTTTTAATAATGCACTTTACATTTAAGCAAATCCCAAAGTGCCAGTATACAGGGGTGGATCCAGACTGCTTTGATAAGGGGTTTTCCCACAGAGACACTGGCTTATGCAGGGGTGGCATGAAATATGTGCATTTATTCATCCTCTCTACCTTCTCTTATCCTAACTATGCTAGATATAGAGTATCATTAAGATGTAATATTCCTGAGTATTTTTTTACTTTAAAAAGTAACACAACAGAGCAACATTTCAATATTCTAAGCTGAATCATATAAGGACTCATTCCTTGCCACCCTTTGGATCTGCAACCGTCAGTATTGCAATTTAAAATAAAATATGAATTTTATTATGTTATTGTATTTCTGAATGTATCCTACATCATTGAAAATGTCATGAATGCTTTCCTCTAGTTTGATTCTGTTTCTGCTGTTTTTTTCCCATGATGCACATGCCATGTTTTTATTTCCAGCATTCTGGGGTCAATAGCTCGGACGCTCAGGTGCTGACCCTCTACAATGTGACTGAGGAGGAGAGCGGAGAGTATATATGTAAAGTGTCCAATTATATAGGAGAGGCCAATCAGTCGGCCTGGCTGATTGTCACCAGATATGAGCCCACAGGTAACCAAACTCAGCTGCACAGGGACGACAAAGCGGAGACGCTTCCAGCACCTCCTGGAAAAACCTAGGGCCGTATAACTCAAGACAACCTCAGCTGTTTCTCTCCTCCCTCCCTCCGTTTTCTCCCTCCCTCTCTCCTGCCTCAGTGCTCCTGACTGTAAATGACGCTATGGAAAATTCCCAGCAGAACAGTTGAAAGTGTTTAGTCTCAGGTTTATGTTGGACCTGCTCTCATTCCTGCCCCATGCCTGTGCTGTGCCCTCCTAATAAGGGCCTCTCTTACCATCCTTTTCTATTACTTTCGCTCCTTTGCCCTTCAAAGTCCTCCTCACACGCCTCACAGGCTCTCCCTCCCCCTCTTTTTGTTTTTTTCCAGCTGTCCTCATGTGCTCACCTATGTCAGCCCTCCTGTAGTTTCTCTAATGCTCACATCGTTTACAGAGGTGTGTGTGTGTGATTGTGTGTGTGAGTGCGCCCTGTTCTGCTACGGAGTTTTCCATGTTGCCCATCTCTTGCATGTAGAGATGAGACTGAGGTATTTGATGTGGTGATGGGTTTGGACCAGTTTGGGGTCCAGCAGTGCAGACTCAACCTAACCAGCTCCTCCACTAACAGATACTGGGGGGCTCTCTCTCTGACAGAGTCCTCTGCAGGGGGCTCTTGGTGGTGTTGGATGGCGGAGGAGAACGCTCCTCCATCTCCTTTTTCTTTTTCAAAATCCTTTACTCATGGTTCCTTTCCCCTCTTGGGCCTCTTGTTGGGTCTGCTTCCTTTGTTATTTTCTAGACCGCTGGCCTTAACACCACGGACAAGGAAATGGAAGTCCTCCAACTGAGAAATGTGTCTTTTGATGACGCTGGGGAGTATACCTGCTTGGCGGGCAATTCTATCGGGTTCTCTCATCACTCTGCATGGTTGAACGTTTTTGAAGGTATCAGTGGTTCTGTCTCTCTCCTATGTTTCCTTTTTATTCTTTACTAACTCCAGCCTGGCTTTCTATATTCATATGTTCCAGAAAAGAGTCTTGTTTGACTCTATTTCTGTTGAAAAATGTGAAAGTAAGCCAGGGCATGTTACAAAGTACTAAAACTCTTCTCCATGTCCTCAGCATAGCTCTGCTCCATCTAAACTCTTTAGATGGGAGAGTTTGGGCTATGCTCTGATGTCTGTTAAATGCAATCAGAAAATGCCAAACAACCAAGGATATGACAATAAAATCTAAATATATGGGTGGGTGAATGAATGGAATCTTAATTACACAATGGGGAATTTGATTTGTGCCAAGAGCAAAACATCATCGACTTCTAAAACATCAACAACATACAGGAAAGCACATAACAAGCTAAAGAAATCATTCAAAATACATAATTTAAAAAATCACATGATTACCTTTGAAGGATATCAAGTACTTAAGTGATAAAATGAAAAGTGTTGAAATTCAGACAGTGATATTAGAGCCTGTTTAGCAGCTGAATGCTGCATTGGACCAAGGATGTGATGCATCCTGGGCCTTCTGTGCTTCACAACACATATTCAGACCAAAGAGGGGAAAGCAGTTTTTAAAAGAAGCGCACTGAGTGGTCTCAGCCTGGTCGAAGTTTTCATTTATAGACAGGTTTTTTGGCAGCTCTGATCAGATTTCACTTTGAACTCCCTCCACCATTCTGCTCTTTAACCGGTGTTTGTATTTGATTTGGTGTAAAGCTGATTTTCTTTGACAAGCGCTGCAAATGACATGTATCCCTGATGTCATTTCCTGCTGTGAGCACAGCGGCTGGCTCTGATAATTGGCTCTCTGTGGTGGATGTGTCTCATTCCTGAGGGTTGGAATGGGCATTTGTCCAATTATCAAGCAGCTTGTCAGTCAGCCTCTTCACACAAGCGCAGCTCGCTTGTGCTGCTGGTGTTGGTTAGGGGTGTAATGGTTCACTACAGTCAGTATGGCGCACCCTTGGTTTGGGATGCAGTGTTCTGCATTAAGACTTCAGTACAGAATAGTTGTATCTGATAATCTCCAACAGACATAATGCAATTCAATGTACTACTTCATTTTTCAAGGGCTATAGTTTGGTTAAATGTTCTGTGGTTTACATGCTAAACTTATTTTAATCAAGTTCTGTTAAAGCAAAAGGCCAACTAGTATAAGTTGTTTTACAAGTGAAGCTGCGCCTTGTTTAAGAAACAAAAATGTTTGTAGAAAAAAATGTATATGATAGTGGGGCATAGTATCTTTCATAAGAATTTTGTAGCGGTGCCCATATAGTTGATTTTTAGCATTGCCATACAGGCAGATCTCAGAATAAACATTAAGCCTCCTACAAAGTCTACAAAACAGTTTAAAACAACTGCATCTTTCATTTCTTAAATTGTATAAATGTATTCAGAAGAGACTTCTTGAGTGTAGCTCCTGTGCAGAAAGCCCCATCCCGTGCCAAGGTTTGTACCAGACTGTTTTTCATAACTACAGTTTCCATTACATCCCTAGTACTGGTATGAATAAACATTGGTGTTTTCACTACAAGGGAGGAAAAAAACAAGATCTGAATTTGACCGCTTCAAGAGTTTTTTTTCTCTAACATAGCACTTGTTAAATATGTTAAAGCATTGTTTACCAGCACCAACACACATCCTGTTTAATATTGCATCACAAATAAAGTGAAAACTTGATAATTTATTGTTAAGTCAAGCAGTTAAACTATAATATGTACATAGAAAATGCTTTGTTGTATGCTGCCTGTTATGTAGCGTTGTAATGTGAGATTATTTGATAACTGGAGTG
Source organism: Notolabrus celidotus (assembly GCF_009762535.1). Lineage (NCBI taxonomy): Eukaryota > Metazoa > Chordata > Actinopteri > Labriformes > Labridae > Notolabrus > Notolabrus celidotus. The sequence goes on along the minus strand of NC_048280.1, from coordinate 27,424,690 downwards.
GGTGTGAAGTGTTGATGCCTTGTATAAAAATCAGATCCTTTGAGCACTTTTTAACTCAGGTATCTGTTGACAAACTGTTTGTAGTTTATTTTTTATCGTAGGAGTTGGTCCTGTGTATTTCTGTTGTAAAGGGTTTTTAAATCCAGTGACACTGACACTTTTCATATTAACATAGAAATGAAGAGTGAAAACCTTGAACACTGTGCTACAACACAAGTGTCAGCTTCATGTGTCTGTGTCAGAGGCTCTGGTTTTTAGACAGGGCTGCTGTGTGTTTGTGTGAGTTTGTGTGTTTGCTGTGTGTTATTTGTGTTGCTGTGTGTGTAAAGCATGCTTTCTTTGGCATTGTTGGATGTCAGACCATCTGCGATTTCATTAATGACAGTTGACCCAAACCCTCCTTGCCCCGTCCATCCATCTAGCTGTCCCACACTATCCCCCAGCCAACCACACCTACCTGGAGGTTGTCATCTACTGCGTGGGCTTCTTTTTCATCGCCGTCATGATCGCCATTGTAATCATCGTTAAGATTCGCACCTCCTCGAAGAAGAGCGACTTCAACAGCCAGCTGGCTGTCCACAAGTTGGCCAAAAGCATCCCATTGCGCAGACAGGTAACAGAAAGTAGATAGGGGGTTTGGAATATTTACACCTTTCATCTCTTCTCTCTCTGCATGCTATAAATCATTATTTTAATATATCTTAAGGCTTTTGAGGTGTTTGGCTCTTTTGTAAAAAGTATACATTGTTAATGTTTATGCTAACAAAAATATGAAGCATGCATTCAAAGAGATTTCAGGTTCACTTTAGCACTTACCTTGAGGTCTTGGGCGTCAGGTAAGTGTTGAATCCAGGAATGTCTCAGGGGTATCAAACACATGAATCCTCTGTAGTTTGTATTCTCTTGTAGTCATCTTTACTAAATAAGCTCTTACTGCTGGTGACTGTTCCACTATGTGGGGAGTAATGTTAGTGTCTTTTATTGCAGGTGTCTGTTGACTCTAGCTCCTCCATCCACTCTGGAGTGATGCTGGTTCGTCCCTCCCGTATTTCATCCAGCGGATCCCCGATGCTGTCGGGGGTGTCTGAGTATGAACTTCCACAAGATCCACGCTGGGAGCTTCCTCGAGACAGGTATGCCCTGGTTACAATCGTAAAAAATACCTGTGTTCAGAAAGGTGACCATCTGAAAGAAAGGTTAGCATTGTCAAATATTTAGTCTGATGGACAGAAGCCATATGCCAAAGGAAAGAGGAGGTCTCTTAAAATCCTACACAAAAAGCTGATAGTAAGTTTCAGCACTAAATGCCTGGGCTGTACAGAGCAGCATTCTGAAGAAACATTTAGAAAGTCTAACAGTCATGCAACACAGATTTGATATAATAATAATTATAATAATAATAATAATAATAATAATGATGATAATAATAATAACAACAACAACAATGATAATACATTTTATTTATATAGCACCTTTTAAAACATGTTTACAAAGTGCTTTACAGAGTGCAAGACAAAGCGAGTCAAAACACAAAAGCACATGACAGAGGTAAGGAGAGCTAAAATGAGTTAAGTAAAAACAATAATAAAGCCATGCAGAAATTAAAAAGTCAGTGATGAGTTAAGAAACAAAAGAACATTTTAAAAAGTGTGTTTTTAAAAGATAATTAAAAGAGGACAAGGATGTGGCTTGCCTGATCTCCTGCGGCAGGTCAGTCCAGAGTGACAGGGCCCTGACTGCAAAGATATAAATGAAAGGGCAACCTTGAAATGAAACAGATTAGTTGTTACAGTAACTGTTAATATCTCCTGCATCTTGTCCTCCTTTCAGACTTGTTCTTGGGAAGCCGCTGGGTGAAGGCTGCTTTGGTCAGGTGGTGATGGGAGAGGCGCTGGGCCTCGACAAAGAGAAGCCAAACCGTGTGACTAAAGTGGCAGTCAAAATGTTGAAATGTAGTTGTTGTTCATTTTCCCTAATAAGTGTGTGTTCTAGACCTAGATCTGCTGGGACTTAGTCAAGGACTTGTATAGAGGAAAGTTGCTCAGAGTTTGGCAATCGGTTTTACAGAAGCCTGACGTCCAGACTCCAGAGACCAGAGAACTTATAACACCACAGCCATAATGAAGACATACTAAGAGACATCTGCCATTGGATCCCAGCCACTGTGCAAATAGGAGAGCAGAGTAAAAATTTATGAGAACCCTTGACCATCCCATATAAAACAGTGTTCATTAAAGTGCACCGAGGAGTGAGGATGGGGGGAAAGTAGCATTTATTGTCTAGTACTTTAAGTGCCTTTCCAAGGGAGCATTCTCCAAGACAAACGCCAGACAAACTCGGCAGGAACTGCAAAGTTGGGTCCTAAGGTTGTTATCGTGAGGCCTTTGTGGACCTTTTAACAACATAACATCCACTAATTACCCCGTTTCTTTCCTTTCCTCTCCAGCTGACGCCACAGAGAAAGACCTGTCAGACCTGATTTCAGAGATGGAGATGATGAAGATCATTGGGAAGCACAAGAACATCATTAATCTGCTGGGAGCCTGCACACAGGATGGTAAGACCAGACAGACTGTGGTCTTCTACTGACCGTCCATGGCCTCTTTAGACCAACCTAAACACTCACACACACATCCACACACTGTTGTCCCTCAGACAAACCGTGAACCTTACTTTGAGACAAGTGTGAAAGCGCATGATTAAACGTTTCTGACACCGGCTTCCGAGCTCTCTGTTTGAATCGACCACAGCTGCTGCCATTTCTGCCCAATCATCCCTGACCAAAAACTAAAGAAACTAACCCTTCATGACCCGCTGTGCACATCGCTCTGCTGTCTCCACACTGAAACACAAGGCTCTTTGTCTACTCCAATTTATTTACCAACTGAATCTTATCTCACTTGAACCTTTAACCACTGATATGAAGTATTTATGTCCTTAGCTTATAGATACAGGTTTTTTACGGGCCTGCAATTTCAAGGATTGTAGGATTATTTCAATTCAACAAATAACCTCTGTGTCTCTATCTGAATTGGTATCACTTCATTTCATTGCGTTGCCCTCTTTAAAGATTTATATTTGTATTTCTTCCCTTTCTCTTCAGGTCCTCTGTACGTGATAGTAGAGTACGCATCCAAAGGAAACTTGCGGGAGTACCTGCGAGCTAGGCGCCCACCAGGCATGGAGTACTGCTACAACCCGGACCAGGTACCTGTGGAAAACATGTCCATCAAAGACCTGGTGTCCTGTGCTTACCAAGTGGCCCGCGGCATGGAGTATTTAGCTTCCAAAAAGGTAAAGTTAAACTACAAATAGCCATTTTCAGGACTGATATTTTTGTTTTACAGAGTCGGAACACATGTATATAATGACAGTAAACATTTACACTGATGTCTGGGTTCAATCTAAGTAATGTCCCTTTATTCCTGCAGTGCATCCACAGAGATCTTGCAGCTCGTAATGTTCTGGTTACAGAGGACAACGTGATGAAGATTGCTGACTTTGGCCTGGCTAGAGATATCCACCACATTGATTACTATAAGAAAACCACCAATGTGAGTAGCTTTATCAGTCTTGAATTACTTTGTCACAACAGCTTGTTGTCTTCAGCCCTTTTCAGCTCTTTATGACCTCTCATTTGTTTATTTTATGTTGATGAATAGAGCTGTTTTGTTTATGTATTCAGTTTATGCGGATGAGTAGCACTTTTATATATTTCACAATCTGCATATTTCTTGCATTTCTCTTCAATAGGGTCGTTTACCAGTCAAGTGGATGGCTCCCGAGGCTCTTTTTGACCGGATATACACGCACCAAAGCGATGTGTGAGTGTCACAAATCATTACTTCTCCAATCCAGTCATGATGAAATGTGAGGAGAGCGTTTGCCTTCCTATCATAGCTTATTTTAACTCCCTTTAAATACAAATTTTAATGTAATTCTTAATATATTTCTAATTTTCCTTTTATTTTCTGTTTATTATATTTATCATTTTAATTGTGCTCTTTTATGCTTGCCTGAATGTTACCAATGCTTTTAATCTTTTAGTGTAAAGCACATTGAGTTGCCCTCGTGTATGAAATGTGCTATACAAATAAAGCTGCCTTGCCTTGCCTAGTCGTGCAGAAAATCTTGACGCCTCTCTCTGTCCCTGTCTCCGTCTGCAGCTGGTCATTTGGGGTGCTACTTTGGAGATCTTCACTCTTGGAGGCTCTCCATATCCTGGTGTGCCTGTGGAGGAGCTGTTTAAGCTGCTGAAGGAAGGACACCGCATGGACAAGCCCTCAACGTGCACTCATGAACTGTAAGGAGACACTGCTCACGTGAAATCAAACGTGTTTTGTAACTTTCTGATTTTGTAAAGAAAACAAAATGAGGAATTTTGGAACTTTAACTTCAGGATCTGAACAACCCCGAAGTTCTGATAAAGCTAGATCATTAGTTGTGATCAGAGCAGAGAAAGGATAAGAATGACTTTAAGGATGATTTTCCAGCATGTTTTTCTCATAGTCTTGCAAATATAATGCAAAGTGTCTCAAAATGTTTGTCCCAGTTTGATGCAGATATTCTGCCATATTTAAGAGGATAAAAGTAAAGTGTTTGGTTTCTGCTCAGAACCAGACCCAGATGTTGCTTATATCTATAAAAGCCATTAAATAAGTGTGGCTTGAAACACTGTTTTGAACTTTGATTTACTGGAGAAAATATTCAAAGATACCAACTTCAATGAGAAAATCATATAAATTGAAGCTGAATTTGAAAGATGATCTATGAAGCACTTCATTGCTTCTTAGTCACTGCTGTGTCTCATGCTTGGCTGAAACAGTTGGCATTGATATTTACATTACTGCTGTTGTTGTATATTAGAAATATCATCACTAAGCAACGTAATAATCATCCCCACCACTGTTTGCGTGACAGCCAATAAAATAAAAAACTTAAAGGTTATGTGAGGTAAATGGCACATCATGCTCTGATGTCTTCTTTAAATCTGATTCAGCCACAGAATTCAATCATTTCTAATACATGATTCATTTACTGGAGTTTAAGGGCATGACCATCCTGACTGCTCTGCTGTGAATCTCTTGCTCCCTGCAGGTACATGATGATGAGGGACTGCTGGCACGCTGTCCCCTCTCACAGACCAACATTCAAACAGCTGGTGGAGGACTTAGATCGCTCCCTGGCCATGACATCCAACCAGGTGAGTCCTCTCCCCATCAGTCAAGGAGGAAGCGGTAGAAGCTTAGACTGTAAACGTAGAAGATGTATCCACCGTGACATTGCCTAGTACTTTCTTAGCCGTTAAGCACAGTGTAACCCTTACTGTCTGAAAAAGCTTGACTCCTTTGGCTGCCAGTTAGTGCTATAAACCATGCAGAAAAACATGGTATTTGTCCAGTTTTTTAATTAAAAAATCCCACCAGCAGAAAAACTGCCAAGAAGATAAGTTCAGTGATTACATCATGACTTTGTTGACGTCTAGCACACAGCCAGCCAGTGTTGTAGTACTTGAGTCCAGGACTTGTGTCCTGGTTTTCAGGATTTCTGACCTGAATTTGGCCTTGAGCATTGATTGCATTTAGTAGATGCAGAAGATGACTCGTATTGTTTTGTTTTTGTTGTTGTGATTTGTCTAAGTCCCTAATTACTTATTTGTTCATTTATTTGGGTCCCCACGAACTACTAACAAGGTAAGATAAGATAATATAAGATACTCCTTTATTCGTCCCACGATGGGGAAATTCTTTGAGTTACAGCAGCAAACAAGAAGGTGTACAGTACAAGAATATTTATATAAAAAAATGAAAAATCTCCATCAGAGACAACAGCTTGGCCATGATTCTCCTGTCAGCCACCACCTCCACAGGGTCCAGGACTAGCAACTACTCTTCCTGGGGTCCACTCATGCAATCTGTGCAATCCACATTACATAATGAAAAATTCAAGGTGAAATTTAAAAACAATAAGAAAAACAAGAACACACAATGAGCAAGATACAAAACCAAGAAGATCACAATAAACCTATTATAAATCACATAAGTAATCTCTCATGTGCCTGCAATACGTCATCCAAAAACAAATAATAATAATAACATTATTAGTAATAATTATCAATAACCCATCACCACCATCATTGACACAAGTGACCTAGAGGTTCTTCATATGTATTAGTAACAAGTAATATTTTTATTTTCTGTGACACTACATATTGCTTTAAAGTGTTTTTAAAGACTATCTTACTGGTTGAACTGGTACTGCTCTGCATTAGTATCTGTGAGTGGAAGTGTAAAACAACCTCTAGAAGCATGTCTTCACTCTGGAGAAAGGTCTAGCACATGTGTTTACCTCAATGTGCGATCATACACCCTCTTGTTCAGCAACAGTTCCTTCAAAAAATGCCTTAAGAGGTGACTCATGTAACGAGGACTTAGCTCAGATTCTTCTGAGATGACTCAAACTTGATTTGGACTGGAGGTATGGTGACTCGACTACAACACTGCAGCCTACAGGGTCCACCTGTCACTCAAGTGACCATGTCTAAAACTTTAAGGCTTAATATAATTAGATAGATTTGAGAAGAGTACCCCCAAGTGTTTGTTTTAAATTAGGACTTTTGAAATTGACGCGATAATAACGAGTTAGTTCAAATTTTCCTTAACGTCACTAATTTATTTGACGCGTGATTAATGCGCGCATGTTCTATGTATGACCCTCGGCCCACCCCGTAGTTTGGGAAATCCGGAATCGATACAGCAGTAGCATAATATTGTGGATGACAAGAAGAAATGAATAAAGAGGGTGTTTTGAATGGCAAGTTCAGCTTTAAAGCACTGCCAGATGGTTCTCTGGACAAGACCAAAGTTATCTGCATTTACTGTCGATGTGACGGAGACGCATGGACAATGCGTCTGCTGTTGTGATGCATGAGCTCAATCACTCTGTGTTGTACTTCTGCTGTGTGTTGTGATGCCTTTAATGACTCTTCCTCAACATAGGACAACAGCACATCGAGCTCATGTGACACCTTCACTTCAACTCAAAACCATATCACCCTGAGCAACCTTAAAGAGGCAGTGCAATATATGAAATAGAAGTGTCTCGAACTTCATTAAAGAACTCAATGATACAAATACTTAGACCAAAATAAATCTCGTCTTACAGTAGTATTACTAAGTAATGTTACATTCAGGTCAGAATGCCCTTTCAGCATATTTTTGAGCATGCAGTACCTTTGATGTTGTGTGGCGATTGTTCTGGACAGTATTTGTCATTGTTTTGGATTGCTGCAATAATAATAAACATGCATTTGCATAAAGCAAGCATATTCGTCCACTCCCGTGTTAATAAGAGTATTAAAAACTTGAAAATTTTCCCTTTTAAGGTACATTTAGAACAGATAAAAAAATGTGTGATCAATTTAAGATTGATCGGCAGTTAACTATGGACAGCATACGATTAATTGCGTGATATTTTAATCGATTGACAGCTCTATTATAAATCAATAAACATGTTTACTTCTGCTGTGAAAGTGGACATTTTATCATGGGGCCTAAAGGGGTTAACTTGCTTTTGAAGCCAGTTTCAAATGGACCTCAGAGGAACAACAGTTTTTTGCACTTCTGCATAAGCTTCATTGTTCAACAGTAGCAGTTGCCTCTCATTAAGAAGTGAGACGTTGATGTTTTTTCCTCTCCATTTGTTGCCGACAGGAGTATTTGGAGCTCTCTGTGCCTCTGGACCAATACTCCCCCAGCTACCCGGACACCCGCAGCTCCACCTGCTCCTCTGGCGAGGACTCTGTCTTCTCCCATGACGCCGGAGCTGAGGAGCCATGCCTGCCAAAGTTCCCTCCTCATTCTAACGGGGCAGCCATTAAGAAACGCTGATACCTCATCTTCATGCAGACAAACATTGACACTTCCTCTGCTCCCTGCCTCACGGGGTCGGACTCTTCCCCACATTCCCAGAGATGAAGCTAAAAAATACTGGTGCTCTGTGAGAAAGGAGCTCAGAGGACACATCGGAGAACATGTCGGATCACATGGACTGAAAAAGCAAGCAGATTCACGGTTCTTGGTGGTGACGATGTTTTTATGGGGCACTTTGCATTAATGGGAGCGGCAGTTTGTCAGTGTCAGAAAAAAGCTCCCTCTCTTGTCTCCACTTGGGCATTCCTCAAGTCAGGAGAATCTGAAAAAGACTGACTGTGATTGTGTCAGGTTACGTTTGTTTTGTTGTTTTTCTGCCCTTAGCGGTTATTTCATCAGTAAATGTTCTGCATTTCAGACCAAATCCAGAAAAAAATTTAACCAGCAGTGCTCCATTCACTCTCTTCTTGTAAATACAGTTAGAAAATTATAAATATGAATATATATTTACATTGTACTCTTATTTTTATTACCATAATTGATTTATTTCTTTTGTACAAGGATGCTTTTGTTTATCTATTTTTAATAGTCTGTAGGGGCAGTTGTTACATGAGAATATCTTAAAAATTGCTGAGGATGAAATGGCCAGTTTGTTTTTGCTTCCCCTAAATTTACTGCGTAATCATGGATGGAGAAATATATATTGGGTTTTCTATTTTTTAACTGTAAGTGCTTTTTATGACACAACCTAAAGAAATGGATTTATGAAAACACGTGTTGACTGTGTGTCTGTGTATGCGGCTGACTGACTGTGTGCGTGTGTATGCGGCTGACTGTGTGTGTGTGTATGTGTGTGTGGATAATCTGTCTTGTTTCCATTCAAGATTGTTCATTTATTTTAAGGATGGTCACAACTGTAAATATTCCAGGTTGTACACCATGCTCGCTAGCATCCTTCAGTCAACATCATGCACTTCCACTGTGCATGCCTTCCATGTGATGAACTTTATCTTCTACTGTAAATGCTTTAACAGGAGTTACATTTGCTGCCATATAACTTCTGATGAAGGGTTTCAGAACACGTATGTCATCGTAAAAGGATTACATTAAATAAAATGCTATTGAAAAACAAACCACTGAGGCTTTCAGAGTTTGAACTCAACTCCATAAACAGCTCTATAAATACAGAGATTTTCATGCTGCTGATGTAAATCATGATTGCAGAGATGGAGCGATGGCTACTTCAATCTCCCCCCCGTTAAACACAGGTTGCTGGGGTCTGATTAGATATGATAATGTGCTGCTGACATCAGAAGAAATGTTGGCGAGCGCAGAGAGCCACTGCTGGCAGTAAACATGTGATTTATGGTCGTGGGAATGGCTTGGCAAGTGCTGGTGCTACACTTCCATCCATCAGCCGCACCAACCTTGGTGCTTGTGTCCGACTCTGGCTTCCTGCCATCAGCTGATGTGTCACCTGGATTGCAGTCTCCACGCAACAGGCTAAAATGAGCCCAACAGCACGACTGGCTGTCGACCTTTTTTAAAAGCAGGCTCTTACAGCTTGAGTCAGTGTAGTTAGCCTTCTGTGCGGACTGTATTACAGCGATGGGAGAGAAGAGTTTATATGTTAATAAAGAGAAAAGCTCCTTGTTACTTAATTAGTTTAACAGTTTAGTAAATTCAAGCTTCAGGGATAGTACACTAACACAGACACCATGCCATGGCCCTCAAAGATACAAGGCTCCAGATCAACACACTTCCAGGATTAAAACAAACAGATGAATGTATTGTTTTGGGAGAAATATCATCCCCTCCTGGAAACGGGCAGCAATAAAAGAGTATCATCTGTGCCATGGTTGAGGTGATGATGAAGAGCTCTATTGAAGAGTAGAAAGGAGAGGAGAGGCCTCGCTTTATAACCTGCTAATGGTGCAGAGCGAGGAGCAGGGATGCTATTAGGTGAAGGGTGTTATCACTTCTGACAGATGGCACAACAAGAGTTTAGCAGAGCAAAGTTCATCAGGTGTTGCCCGGTGTAACAGCGGCTTCAGTGTGTCTATCATTTTGTTTTGATTTGGAAGGTGTTTATTGTCAGCAGTAATAATTCTGGGAATGTTGAAGTCAACAACTATTACTGTTTAATCTCTGACATGAAAGAGGAATTAAATGCTGTGTCCTCTTTTGTCCGCTCCAAAACTACAATCTGATAAGATTGCACATTGATTTGGGCTTACTGGAATTTGAGCCATCTGGGTATGAGCCACTGGTTGGTATGAAAAGCTTCAGGAATCAAGTCATTGTCGTCTATATGATGTTTTAAGAATCATTGCATCTGAAGTAGATGGATACAGGCCGGTGTTGGGACAATTGAAGATGCTTATTGATACACAGTACAATACATGGAATTTTTTCTGGCATCTTACAGCAAAACATACAGTTACCAAATATTATTTAGATCTTTGTTAATTTCAAAGAACATTTTTTCTCTTAATCTGCATGAAAGCAATAATTTAGTACAACTGATTCGACTTTCAGAATAGTTACACTGCTAAAGACGAGGCTTGAAAGTATCCAAAAGTAGTGAGGCAGTGAGAACCTTCAATTATCAGGCTCCTCTTCTGTGGAATCATCCATCAGTTTAGGCAGACACCCTCTCTTCTTTTACAACTAGGCTCATGACTTTCATCTTTGACAAAGCTTAGAGTCAGTGCTGGCTCAGACTTGCTTTGGACCACCTTCTAGTTGTGCTGCTATAGACTGCAGGGAGACAGTATGTATGTATATAAAAGGTGACTTGCTTGACTCCCGCTGCTACTGTTACTGGTGTTACCATTCATATCATCCCGTTGCTTTTATTCATTTCATCTCTGTTATTAGTTATAAGTTGGTTGTAGTTAGGGTGGTTATGGTTTGTTATTTCTGCCTGTCTGTCTTACGGCAAGCCCAAAGCAGATGGCTGTCCACCAAGAGTCTGGTTCTGCTTGAGGTTTCTGCCTGTTTCAAGGAAGTTTTTTCCTTTCTGCTAATGATAGAATTTGTTAGGTCCATTTCAGTTGTCTTATAAAAAGTAACTTCCTGTCCCTCTCCTTATGCAAAATGTTACAAAATAGCCTTTAAAGTACAATATGAAGTTGAGGTTTCCAAAACAGCTTGTTGCTCATTTAAGTATTTTGGTTTGTATCCTCCACCTAGAATCATTTGTTTAATTCTGGGAATGGATGCATTTCCACATCTTGAAGATATAAATGACAGAAAGCCCATCATCTGCAGTCTGAACATCTTTTCTCAGTCAGTAATATGAGCAAGATGAGAGCCGTGTGTATCTCCTTGGTGGCCTGTTAGATGAATTGCTCTGTGTTCTTGTTTACCAGGGATGGTTTGATTTATTCCAGTTTAGGATTATCATCTCCAGCTCTTGAGAAAAGCCCTGAGCCCTCACCAGCATCAATCTCCTCCTCGTGTTTTTCCTGTCAGCGCTGACGGACGACCTGCCCTTCACCTCTCTGACACCCTGAGCAGGAGACACGTCATCAATCAGGGATCATTTCTTGGGCACAGTTAGATGAGAGGGGGTCCTGGGATGGTGACGCCAATAATGGTGATGGTACTTGAGATTGCATATGTTGATGTTTCTGCTTATTTCAGCCTCCAGAAAACAAGGAGTGGTGACATCAGCCTGCTTTTGTGCACCCCTGTCTTCTCCCAAATGAACTGATGATTTATGATATGGAGGGAGGAGAGTTTAGTGGAGAGTGGCTGTCACTGCACATGAGGGGACAGAGGGGAGGGTTACGACAGAGTAATACTGGAAGTCATTAATCTCATTCTGGCCAGCGTCCATCTGCAAGGTGAAGGAGACATGTCTCTTGTCCTGGCAGTGCTCCCTACAGTCGAGTACATAAAAATCAGACCTCAGACAGTTCAGCATTACGTGTGTGTGGGTTACCGCAGCAGACAGGCTTAGCTCTGCCGCACCAAAGATTTCAAAACAGATGAGGAATTTTAATTTTCTGTTGTTTGCTGCTGTGACAGTTATCACGCCCTCCTTAACAATAGTTCAGATGATGAACTGCTGTTTTGTTCAAAATGTGGCCACTGTGGTTCAGGGTGTTGTCCACTCTTGAGGATGTGTAGAGCAGAACAGCAAAATATGTAATTATTCAAATACTTATTGAAGAATACTTGGCGCAGCACCCTGGACTTTGTGCAGAAATGACATAAAAAGGCAGCTGATATGCTCTTTGGTTGTTGATGTGTCTCTCTCCACAGAGAGTCTGGGCCCCCGTTTGTGAGATGGCTGTCTGTGTGACAGGTCCCCAGTGCCCTGGCTACTCTGTGGGACAGACATGAGATAAGAGGTGAGTGTGGGCCACAGTCTGTCACTCAATGTGTTTTTCAGTTACTGCCCTTTTGCCTCTTTTCTGCAGATCACAAAAATAAAAAAGCCTGTAAGTTTGTGCTGAAGAACCTGTTCTCTCTACAACAAGAACTGTATCATAATGTCCAGTTTATTGATGCCTAACGGGGCAAGTCATGGATTAAAGCTTGCATATTACGGTGCTATAAAAGCAGTTATTATGAAAATGTGAAATTAGAGTGTAAACAGAGATTTGCGGGGATTTACATATACGTTTTTGTAAAAAAAATTCGTAACCAAATTTGATTGAGAACATATCGCTCGAGGAATATTATGCTGAGGTAGCCTAAATACAGACATCCTTCACTAGTCACAAGCATAAATGGTAACTTCCAGCATAAGCACTAGACTTTTGTGTTGTCGTGAAGCATAATTTTGATAAACCATTAAAAACTGTAACTATGTTTAGAAATTACTTGGTCACAGTGCTTCACCCAGGGTTGTGTCCAGATTTTCTTGACCTGGGTGGCCCTGACTTATGCAGGGGGGGCATGAGGTAGCATGTGTACACATTTTTTTTTACCCACTATGTCTTTGCTTATCATGACTACTTCAATCTCAACATATCTTTTTTATACAGAGGTTATACTCCTGTGCAAAATGTCTTCACTTGTGGCAACATTTAAATAATTTAAGCTTTATTTTTAAGGACTAAGAAGAAAGTTTTCTTCTGACATCCCAACATAAAGTATTTAAAAAGTTTCAAGAAAACTCCAGCACACTGACTGACTTTCAAAAATATATTTAATTATAATATTTCAATACCTGAATATTCCCTATAACTATATTTATAACAGTCAGTCTACCATCTTCCACACCCGTCCCATGAAAAACAGCTGAAAAAAAATATTTGAGTAGCAATTGAAGACAACGGGCTGCATTTACGTGCAAAGAAAGACACTCGCAGCCTGTTGCATCAGAGTCGACATAGTCAGTGTTAACATTGACCCACCCTTGAGGAAAACAAGCCAATCATACTTTGGATTTTTGGGTAACCTGAGATGGCCAATCAGATTCAAAGGGGGGCCTGTGCCAACCCTAGCCACCCCTCTGGACCCCCCCCCCCCCCCCCCCCCCAGATTTCATCTCCATTTCATTGTAATTTAGGTGAAGTTGATAAATGTTATTTAAAAATTAAAAATGTACTAAATCAATCCAACAGAAACCATGGAGAGAAAATGTATATCTAAAACAAAGATGAATAGTGTTCACTTATGTTCTGTTGTTAAGCTTGACAGACGAAAAAAAAAATGAAAACAAACTTTGACTTTGCACTATGTGTTTTCAAAGGTATTTAACGTGAGTCTTAATGTCCTTATTTATTTCAAAGTTTAAACTTCTAAACAATATTTCATAACCTTTTTCTTCCCTCTACTTTCCAAGTTTAACCACAGAGGAACCCAGAAAGTATTTTTACCTGTGTGTCTGAAATAGCACTATAATTTGTGGTCAGTCATGTTAAGTCTTACCAATGAAGTCTGAAAAGTGTCACAGACAGACTGAAAATAAGACATTTTGAGGCAAAACTTTCTGCACGTTGTCTGGCAGCCGAACATACATGTATCCTGATTCGTGGAGAGAGTATTTATGGCGTCTGGAGGCCCGGGTGTGGTCAGGTAAATGAGATGGGTGAGGGTGTTTGTTTGGTGTCTAGCTAAAAGGAGGAGGTTGGTGGTGGTAGAGGTGTCTGCCTGACAAGGTGTGTGTTGGCATCCATACAAAACCTGACGCCTGCAGGCACGGCCCCGCCTCTTTCCCACCAGATCGACTTTCTTTAGCGCAGGAATGAGCACAGACACCTCCTCCAGGCTGAGACATATAATCTGGGCCTGTCAGGGCCTTTATCAAACAGGATCAACTGGTGCACTGGGCCTTTCTCCACAGTCCCCACAGGCAGCAGGATACCTGCACACGCATTCCTTTGACACATCCCTGTCCCAAGAGGCGTATCACCTGTCTTTTATGGGAGCTCAGCCTAAGGATGCATGGGGAGGGGGTTAGGATACAGTTGCTTCTCTGCATTGTTCTGATTGAAAACTAAGATAGCAGCGTGGCCTTTGGTTTGCCGGATTTTCTTGATTCCTTGAGTCTCAAAATGTCAGAATGCTGATAAACAGAAAATCCCTCTGAAAGAAAGCAAGTAATTTTTTAATCTCCTAACAGGCCAATGTTTTAGAACATTTATCTTTAGTGTATTTGGATTTTAAAGATGCCATATTGTCCATCTTTTACACACTCTATAATCCTTGTTCGATTGGTACAGGGGGCGTTTTAGGAAACAGCAGCTCACCCCAGGGAGCCCTCAGTGACTCAAGCTTGCTCTTGCGCGCGACCAGATAAGAGGCGGTATGAATCAAAGCAGCAGCGTCATCCTGCATAGGACTCTAATCATATCACGCACCCCTCAGCCATATGTCTTTGTACTCTCTTTAATTGAATTGAGGCTGGGATGAGATTGGCTGACATACCTTCCAGTCAGTGAGCTGCGTTGTTTTCTTGGCACACTTTGGTATAAAATCTTAAAGGTATCCTGCAGTCAGTATTTTATCTCCTAAGTTTCATTGCAGTTAATAGACTTGTCCATACATTTAACCTTTATTGTCTAATAAGAAATAATTGAGAATTTTATTGGCATGTTGGCAACCTTTCGATTGCTTATTAACGGCTGACCCATCAAACATGACAGATTCACACCCAGCAGAGCGCCTTGTTGCAAACACTTACTGTATTGAATTTCTCGGCCATGTGTGAATGCGTTATATGCTCCTGTCTCACCGAGGAGGGCATCTGACGTCAACCAACGGAATTACTAACATCTATCTCCCATGGCCCTGTGCAGACACATGGGGATTAAGTAAATGATTTAATGCCTCTGAATCGCCTGTTTATTCGTGCCCTCCTCCACCTCTGTTAATCACTTTGTGTGAAGAACTGCAGCCAAGGTTCAGACATGCTACACTCATGTCTCCTATAGTACAGAATCTACACCTTAACATGTGCGTACATGTCTGTCTGAAGTCTCTGCACCTTTGTGGCTCCTGTATGAAACACGTTGCCTGAAGCAGCTGGGTTTTCCCTGAAAAGAACTGAGGTGAAACAAATTTCTTCTTTCTTCCTATTTTGTTTCCCCTGCTTCCTGTGGAGCCAGCAGGCTAAACCGTGAAAACCAAACAGAAATGGAAACAGACAGACGGACAGAGAGGTCTTTTCAGGCTCCTTGGCCCATAATCAGAATGGGATGTGGGTTTGAAACTAAAGTGAACAAGTCAGTGTCAAACCTGCCTGTGACGTAGACTTAGACTTGTCCAAACATGGTGTATTCCGGTAAAGCAGGGCTGACTGATTAAGAGATGAAAAGCTCTGATTTTAGAAAAGGCAGAGGATATAATGAGGTGTTGAGAGTCTGGCACAGGAAACAGACACTATGGGATGTTTGATGACTAATTCCTGCTAAACTCAGCACAGCCAAGTGTTGAGCTCTCAGAGTGAGTGCTAACTTGGCTGAACTCCCCTTTATTACTTAAATAGTTGATATGAAACAGCAGCAGTTCAAAAGGCACAGCTGTAAAAGCGATACTAGTATAGAACCCGACTATGAATGTGCCGAGGCCTCACTTCTGTTAGGTGGACACTTGATCCTAAAATGTATTTTCACTGCTGCAACAGATCACAATTGGAAGCGTATTGAATGAACCTTTCACTATTGACAAACCTGTTAATATAAAATATACATATAACATACGTAAAAATATATAAGCTACTAATTAATCAGACTTTAAGCTCTTACAGTATTAGGACAGCTGAGAAGAGGCAGTGCATGACATGCACTCAGGGGAAGAGACAGTGACGACTTCTTGTCTGTGTGAAGGGATTCGGCTCTGTGTTACATGATTTCTTACAGAAATGAAAATATCAAATGATGATAGAAGCACATGGTGAAAATGTAGAAAAGCTCATGCAAAGTTGAGAGAATTATAACCTGTAGATCTTCTTAGCTGTATGCTAGTTCGTTTAACCCTCCTGTTATGTTGGTTTCTCTGGAACAGCAATAATGTTCCTGTGTCAATTTGACCCGGGCATATTCAATTATCCAAAGTGTCAGAACCACAAAAAATCCCAATACACATTTTTTAAATCAAATTTTTAACTCCATTACTAACCATTTAAATCAAGATTTAGTCCATTGGTGTTCTTTAACTCTCACAGATCATGGTTCGATGAGGATAACTCACTTGTTTCTCATTGAAATCAATGTTAAAACTTTTTTTTAATGTACATTGGAAAGACCTAAATATGAATACAATCGTTTTCCATGACATAAATTTTATTTTGTTTTATTTTACATTTTGACTTTTTTTTTTTAGTTAAGTGATGTTGATAAATTAACAAGACACCTCTTCAGTCAGATTCAGCACATACTTTTATGCTGCATTTAGCTGGTTTGGAAGGCATATATTGCCTTAAATAGACTTTTAAAAGGTCTAATTTGACCTGCAACATAACAGGAGGGTTAAAATGCTAAAAAAAAAGAAACTCAGAAAATAAGGCTAATGCAGTTTACTTGTTCTATACCCAACCACAGACAGACCGCTAGCCAACAAGCTATCAGCTAGCTCAACATGGAGAAAATTTCAGCAGCTAAGGAAGTGATGTTTCCATCAAAGGAAGGCAGGAGAGACATCACAGCTAAAGGTGAAAGAGTGTTTGACATATTTTGGCCAGGTGCTCAAAAACACAACTAAGAGTGCTAAAAATCTGTTTTGTGTTTGCTACATTTGTGAATTAGCAAATGTTTGCTAACCAGGCTTACTATCTGTCAGTATTGTGTTCACAACTTTTCATTACAGCCCAGAAGAATACCAAACATGTTAAATAAGGTTTCATAATAACCCAAACTATATTTTACCTACTCTTAAAACTATATATATAAAGTGTATAAACAATAGTTGAGAAATGGAACTTTCTCAATTTCTGAGGAAATGAACTTACTCACTCTCTTCCCTTATGCTTAATTTGTTAGCAGCTGGGTGGCTTAGCTTGGCAATAAACACATATAATGGTAATATTTGAATTAATTTTAGCCTTTTTTTTTAAAGTTAAATTTTTGGGCATTTTTGCCTTAATGATAGGACAGCTAAAGAGAAACAGAAAAGATGAGTAGTAGAGAGCTGGGGAGGACATGTAGCAAATGGTTGACCGGTCAGGAGTAGAACTGGCGACCTCTGCCACGAGGACTGTAGCCTCTATATGTGGGGCGCTTAGACTGCTAGGCCACCAGTGCCTCAATTTTAGCATTTCTTATGGTCTGCTGACTCTACTGTTTAAAAATGTCACACATTAATGAGAAAACTGAGTTCTTACTCTGCATCAAAAGAAGTAAGCACACCCTCAACTACACCACTATATCATTAATGTAGTTAATAGTTAGTGTTATTAAATCCAGCTTTACATCAAATTCTTTGCGAGGGTGTAATTAGTACATGAAGCCACCATTCTTTCCAGGGTTGCTAAGTCCTTGAAAATACACAACAGTTACTTCTCAAGGTGATATCATGGATTATCTAATATGATTACAGGTTTTCGTCACCAAGCACATTACCCCAAACAGTATTTAGACAGAAACTTGTAATTTAGTTTGTGTGCTTGTATGCAGAGAATTTTGAGGATTAATCCCAGCAGCATTCAGATTCCTCTGCCTCACACAGGGCATGTTAGGGCTCCCAGCTGCTGTTTCATGCTCTGTTTTCTATGCCATGCAATTATGCTGGTTCCCACCGGAGGTTTGGATTGGGTGGAGCTCAGCAAGGAGTTAGCTGAGGCATTATCTACTCCTCACTGAGCAGAACTTACAAATACAGTCTGAAGGAAAAAGCAAAGTGGCACGCAAACACAGTGCACCAAAGCACAAAAGCAACTACCCCCCCCTCAAAAAAATAACTACTGCAGAGGAAATGGCACCGCTTAACTGGATAAAGCACACAGAGACACCACCCATAATTCTGTTACCAATTCACGTGAAAAATGAGAAATGACTGTAGAGTACAGTGAGACTTCACAGATTTCAGGCACACAACTCTTTGAACCCTTTCAATGATAAACATCAAACCAGAGCAAAGAAAACATCCAACAGATTTCTAGTGAAACCCCTGAAGACATTTTGAGCCTATTCCCCTCTTTCATCCATCTAGATAATGCTTTTTATTTCATTTCATGGCTTGCAGTAGGCGTAAATCAGAGAAAATGGGACCCAGACTTGAAAGAAAGAAAGAAAGAAAGACAGAAAGAAAGATTATCTAAGGTGAAGAACAAACGTTGTCTGTATAATTGTTTGGTACAAAAATCTGCTGCTCTGGATCAGACATTTAAGTTATGATGTATCTGTTGCTTGTCTGGGCTGAACAGGGTAGAACAATGGGCTAAAAAGTGAATAGACAGAAGGTTTCAGGGTCTCTGCTTGTGACAACAGATTCGTTGTGAGGGCAGGCTGGTAATGCCTGGCACCGAAGTCCTGCCTGTGGCCTGTCATACCCTCTCTCTGTCCAGCCAACTGCCATGGATGCTTACTTTATGGTCTTGATCGCCCTCTGGTGGCAAGAGCTGGAATCACCGGTTCTTCATTTCACATGGTGTGCCTGTTTCTAATTTGTTGTTTTTAAATGTGATAAATTAATGCAACACAGCAACATTTGCTGTAGTTATTTTCTTAAGAAGAATTTTCTAAGTAGTATAAAACAGACACTGTATTCACATAAGCATCAGCAGTTTGTATAAAATAAGTCAAAAGTTAATTTTTAAACAGTCTTACTGCAAAAAACATGGGAAGTCTTTCATTGAAACCTTTACACATTCAAAGTATTCACGTGAAGCAATTTATGTATGTATTAGCACTGATTGACCCTGAAAAATAACCCAAACCCTGATGATGTCATCAGGTTTAATGTTGTACTTTATCTTTCTTATTATAAATAAAAAGATCATGTTTTATCCAAGAGGTGAAACTTTGAAAGATGTGCATGTTTGTTAGAGAGGGAGGGTTATAAGCTGCTGAGCTGCATCATGGGAGTTGTAGGGTCCAAAGAAGATGGCACATACTACAGAATCTACAAACTTGAAGTCCAGATATCTTGGACGTTGTGGCATTGACCCAGACCAGTCCTCGTTACACAAAGTACCACAGGTATCCCTTTAGGACTCTTCAATTTTGTCATTTTGTAAAACAACGATTATCCAAGTATCATGATCCAGCTTATTTTTGGTTGCAATACTTCTGTATGTTGTTCATCTTCTTGAATTTTAATGTATTTAATTTTTTTTTATTATTATTTTAGTAAATTAATAAAAAAAGAGAAATCGTTTTCTAAATCTGGACAGAGATGAATGAGAAGGTTTTCTTTTTCTTTAAGTGTGTTTCTCGCAGAATGTCTCAGCGCTGGTTGATGGTTAGAAACAGCCAGAACATAAAACACCTCCCACACAAACACAACCTTTAACACATGCATGCACACACAAACACACATTTCTCCCTGCACCTTCTCCCTGATTCCTCCTCAGCTGCTCTCACGACTGCCACAGCCTGACATGACTTCACACCTGATAAGACTCTGCAGAACATAGCGGTATAATCTTCCATTAGCACAAATGTGAACCTTTTACTCCTGCACCTTCTCACCCCTCTCACTGCCTCTCTCTCCCTCCCTTGTTTTAAGCTTTTCTGCTTGTGCAATAGTCAATAATTCATTGTCAGCGTCGCTGCCTACAGGTCCTTGTGCAGAGAAAGCGGCTCTGCTCGTCATTCCTGCAGTGTGCACTCTGGCAGCCGCTCCTGAGAGAGAGAAACAGAGAGAGAGAGGGAGATTGCACAGACCCATAGAAGCTGCAGAGCACACACACCCACTGAAGACACACAGGACTACCCTCACTCCCCTCCGCTCCTTTCTCTCTCATGCTGTCTCCTCCAACTCTGTGCTCAGCGTTATCAGAGCTGCTGAGGTTGTAGGCAGGCTGATTATCGCCTCCAAACAAGCCACTTTCCACACAGGAGTAACTTTAAGGAGCCAGAGGATGCTGGATCCCAGTCAGAGATGGATAAGCCTGATTTGCTTGTCGCTCCTGTGTCTGTTTCTCTGCCTGCCCAGGGAATTGGACGCCAGGAGAGCCCCCAAGATCCCTCGCTGTCCTTCGACCTGCTCCTGCACCAAAGACAGTGCCTTCTGCGTGGACACCAAAGCCATTCCCAAGAGCTTCCCCCCTGGAATCATCTCTCTGTGAGTCCAACATTTGTGTCTATGTGCATCTTCTCCTAACCTGTTTCAGGTCTCAGCAGTACGCTGGCTGGTACAGATGGCTACATCACTGATGTCACCCTCCATTATGTAATGATGCATGAATCCCTGCTTGTCTCATGATCACCTAAAAGTGAGGACAGGTATGTTTGGGACTGAATAATTATGAATCCTTAGTGTTTCAGAGACATGTACAAGAAAGCAGAACACAATAGAACAGTTATAATGTGCTGTAACTTGTACCATGTGTTGAACTTATTTGAGGGAGTACAGCAGTATAATCCTGGCGGGCTCCAGGGAGGAACACTAACAATAGATTCACTATCTCACTGCAGGAGACCTGCTTCTTCCCTAAGAGATTTGATCTTAAAGAGGCTACGTAGATACGTTAAATCCAAGGCGCACACAGGATGAAATACAGGGGAAGGTCACGTTATGAAGCAAAGGCTCCTTTTCATCTGATATTGGATTAAATTTTGAGTTCAGTCAAGGGAATAGCAGAGCACAGGCTGGCCGAGGTGCCCTCATTTTGAAAAAGACAAGAAGTGAAGCAGAAACTTGTGTGCCCTAATTTTTTAAAGATTTAGCCACCCTTGGTAGTATATTTGAGAGGGGTCTTGAGAGGGGAGCGGCTTCAGTAGAAATAAAAATGACTCTACAGTGTTGTGAACTAGACATGAAACACATGATGTCACAAGGTCAAGGATCTGATAACTCATGCTGTTTTTTAATCCGAACAGGACGATGGTGAACGCGGCCTTTACTACAATCCCAGAGGGAGCTTTCTCACACCTTCACCTGCTGCAGTTCCTGTGAGTGTTCCCACTCAGATTTACTTTTTTTTTTAGAAGTTTCAAACATCATAAACTTCCAATTCTCCCTCAAAGCCATAACCACAAATGTGTCTATTTAGTCTCAACACTTGCCACACTCATGTTTTCACTGCTGATTTTGCAGACATCTTTTGTTTCGCAGTGACAATAAAAGTGACCTCAGCTCCTTGAAATAAATGGTTATTGAAAGCAGTGGTGACATAGCAGTAATAAGAGTAGAGTGTCTCTGTATCAGTGTCATAGCCGATCACTGACTCCCTTCAGCTCAGCTCTGATGGACAAAGAGACGCTTATCTGCTCAGATGCAATCATGAGTGTGTGCTCATGTGCAAGTGTGCTCATGTGCAAGTGAGTGTTTGTGTGCATGGAGGTCAGTGTATTTTAATTTTTTTTGTAGTAGGTTAGCTTTATATTCTACATCTATAAACAAAGTTTTCATGAGATTGAGACTGAAACTTTAATGAATATATCTCATTCACTTGTCTAAGAACTTGTCCAAATGTTTGTCTCCTGTTTGCAGGTTATTGAACTCCAACACATTCACCATGATAGCTGATGATGCCTTTGCTGGTCTGTCTCACCTGCAGTACCTGTAAGTTTCTCACCTGAACATGAGCTGTTAATACTTGATGTCTTATGATGTCTTGTTTCTTTAATGTTCTCTTGGTAGAATATATACTTTATTTACAGTTGTGAAAGTACTACAGTTTGTTATTTCCTTTTTTCCACCCCAAAGAGAGAATCATAACCAGTAAAAACCACTCTTGCTTTCAGAGTCAGGTGTTACAGCCTTTTTTGGTCTTGTACAACCAGAAGCTTATGAGAACTTAAAATGTAAAACACTGCTGTATCATTTAAAGTTCCTTTAAGGGTTTTTTACCTTATGTTATGAAACTGACTGAAATTGTAAGTGCTGCCTTTTTATGACCTAAAAAGGCAACGAGACCATTAGCAAAATGACTGACAGATCTTAAAGGTACAGTGTGTAGAAATGGAAATATAGAAATATTTAGTGATATTTATCAGTCAGATTCCCCCTCCCGTTGATGAAGATCCACAAGCGATGATGGCCTCTAAGTTCAAGAAGTTTTTACTTTCAAAAAATGCAAAACAACCATTTGCATTTCAGGCAGCCACTCACTGAATACAAAAATGTAAATCGTCCAAGTGTGTTCATTCTGTGCTACTGTAGGAACATGGTGGTGCAAAAAGGCAGCTTTTGTGGAAGCAGACCCACTCTTATGTAGATATAAAAGACTCTAAGTTCTAAGTTAACAAAAGCAAATCACTTTTTAATTTCAGGGGATTATACACTAATTTAAACATACTTATAAATATTAGATTTGATTTCTACCAAGTCTGTTCTGCTTAATGTCACTAAATACTACACACTGTATCTTTAAGTTGTCATTTTTAATGCCTTAACTGCATTAAGGGGGTAGGTGTCAGTTGATAAGACTAACAGCAGGGTGAAGAGAGTCCCTTTTTGTTACTTTTTCCACAGCACATTGAGTGATACATTAGACTGAAGAAAGAAAGCAGAATGAGATCTTTCTTCAGAAAGCATGACTTACACAAGTACAGGACAGGATCGGCAAAGAGCTAAGAGGTCTCACTTTGTCCACAGGAGTCGATACAAACAGAAAGTTCAACGCAGGAGCTTTGATCTAGCGAGTCGGTTCTTTTACTCTTTACAATGTATGTGTTTTAATTGTTCAACTGAAGTTAAATTACAGCTGTGAGGAACTTTGTGTTGGACAAAGTCGTACCTTTTATTTCCTTGCTGATTTTTTTATAGATGTGTAAGTAGTGTTTTTTTAACAACGACAAAAAAACCTCATCCTGCTTTCTCCTACTCAATCGATCCCTCAGAAGTTGAGAGGAGAAGACTGGAAAGTGCTGCACATAGCATTACTGAAGCTTTCAGCTTAAGATTTTGTCTGACACCTGCCCCAGGCAGCAGGAACCAAACATTCAAAATGACTGTATGGAAACAGATGATCTTTACGCTAATGGTCTTAGCTCATATAAATCCATCAATATTAATTGCAGTCTGTGTCGTAACCAGCTAAGTACTCCTCACAGGGGCTTTACAGCAGATGCTCTACCTTGCACTTTCTATGTTCTGCCACTCTGTTTACATTTCTGAGTGATTAGTAATAAGGTCTAAGAGATAAGTCTGAGAAGGTTTATTCTGTGTTACGTGACATAAAGATCTGACTCAAGGCTATGATGTAAATTGAAGGATTGGACCCTGCAGTGTGGCAAAGAGCACCAGAAGAAAAACTGAGCATAAATCCTCCTCTGACAGCGAGCATACTGCCTCTGTGGCGTGATAAAGCTGAATCTGCCTTTTTGTGAATTGATGGGCTTTAGAAAGTATTAGCTGATGACTTGGAGTGTGCAGCTCCCAGTGATGGCCGTACCTCAGGCTGCTCGCTGTGTGGCTCTTGGCTGCAGCCCAGCCATCAGGCCTCACTGCATCGCTGCCACTATCGTCACTACCTGCTGTGCATGCCAATAAAGTCATGTTTTCATATCCAGACACCTCCAGAGTCTGCACGTGATGGATGTCCTCGTGTATCAATAAATGAATATGCAGACAGGACAGGATGAAATGACGCTGACATATTTGTAAAATCTGCTGCACTCAGTGTCTCACATTTTATCACAGTATTATCAAAGGCAGGAAATTAGATTTACCATTAGAGCCTTTCATTTACTAAATTCTACTTTGCACTGATTCACCTCAAGGATCAGTTCCAAAACGAAGTAATACAAATATGCATTGGCTCTACTTTTAATTCTCATTTGGTGTCATCTTGTCTTTTCACCTTTTGCTTGGTAATCTGCCAGATGCAGACTGAGCAGTACTGAAATAAGTCCTGCTTGTAGTCATGCTCCTGTCAATTCCAGCACTGACAGCACATCCTCCCTGGAAAGCAAGCACGGCATTATATAATACAGGTTGCATTTCATGGTTTGTCATTACTGTGTGACATCTGAGTGGTTTGTTCTCTCGTTGCAGGTTCATTGAGAATAACGACATCCAGGCTCTGTCAAAGTACACATTCAGAGGACTCAAATCCCTGACTCACCTGTAAGTATTCTATTGAACTTATAAGATGGAGAAGCCATGTGGACTGCTGTTTAGTGTGCACAAACAGACTCTGCTTTCTGATGATCCCAAAGTGTTTGTAAAAAACTTGGGAGAAGGCTTAAAATGAGACGTAAAGGGAACTACTTTTTCTTGTTTTTCAGATCTCTTTCAAACAACAACCTGCAGCATCTGCCAAGAGATCTCTTCAAACACCTGGACATCCTCACAGATTTGTAAGTGTCCTCTCGCTAAAATCAAAGCAGTATCTTGACATCCCACAGACTCTGACCCCACAACATTTCACTACACTAATCTGCTTTGTTTAAGTTTCCAGAGTGTTCAATGTAGTCCCAAACTCATCTATAAATTGTCCTGCCACACTGTCACATTTGTCTTCTGTTTTCTTTTGGTAAGGTTTGGAAGATTCATGTTTGAGCTCCGGAGACATAGACATATTTTCTGTCTTCCTCAGGGACCTGCGGGGGAACTCTTTCCGCTGTGACTGTAAAATCAAGTGGCTGGTGGACTGGATGGAGAAGACAAACACTTCTGTTCCTGCAATCTACTGTGCCAGCCCGTTTGAATTCCAGGGACGCAGAATCCACGACCTCGCACCACGAGACTTCAACTGCATCAGTGCAGGTTTGACCTTTACTCTTTTGCAGCATTTAGCCAAGTGGTATCACGGCAGAACTCTGTGGTTAATATGTATTTTAACTGTTTTCTTCCCACAGATTTTGCTGTCTATGAGACCTTCCCTTTCCACTCTGTGTCTGTGGAGTCCTATGAGTTCAATGGGGATCAGTTTGTGGCCTTCGCTCAGCCGGATTCAGGTTTCTGCACCCTGTATGTGTGGGATCATGTGGAGATGGTCTTCAGGAAGTTTCATAACATAACCTGTGAGTTGCTGCCTAGAAAAACATCAATATTGTGCCAGTATATGTTGTAAAAATACATTTCAAGAGCTGCTTCTGTTTTTGCAGCTCGCTCTGCTGTGTACTGCAAACCAGTGGTGATAGCCAACAGCCTTTACATGGTTGTGGCTCAACTGTTTGGTGGATCTCATATCTACAAGTAAGGCTTGTGGTTTATTTTGTGAACAGCAAGAGTGGAATTTCTCTTGCAGGATAAGACATCATGATTTCAGAGGAATAGCCTGACATTTTGGTTCACTAGTTCAACACCATTCTCACGTCTGCATGGCAAAAGCATTGCTAGATTATGCGGATAGTTAGCAAAGCTTATTATAAGTTCAACTTCTAAAGCTTGCATCTTAAAAGGATTTATTCTGGTATGTTTGTTTTGTCAGAATCTTTTGGTTGACTAGTAACTTTGGAGAGACTCTGATTACTCTATGCCAAAAAATAGTCCAGCATGTAACCCCTAATTCAATGTCAAATTGCAATTTGTATTCTTCTTGTTCTGTAAGTTTAAAACAATTATGTGGAGGTTTTCAAGCTTTTTGCTGCCACTTCTAATATTTTCTGCAAATGGTAATAATCCCTCTGTAAAAAGTAAATAGACATGTTAGCCAAGATGCCAGCTTTTTATAATGTGAGATAGCTTTTGGAATATTGTAACAACCTTTGTGTTCTGACAGATGGGAGGAGGACCCACAGCGCTTTGTAAAGATCCAGGACATCGACACCACCCGAGTGAGGAAGCCCAACTTCGTGGACACCTTCCAGATAGATGAAGAGTGGTACTTTGTAGTAGCCGACAGCTCCAAGGCAGGCTCCACCAGCATTTATCGCTGGAACAGCAACGGCTTCTACTCCCACCAGTCCCTTCATCCCTGGCACCGGGACACCCATGTGGAGTTCCTGGATGTCGCTGGAAAGCCTCACCTGATCCTCTCCAGTGCCTCTCAACCACCTGTGGTTTACCAGTGGAACCGAAACCAGAGGCAGTTCACTTTCTTCTCCCAGATCACAGATCTGGCCGATGTTCAGATGGTTAAGCATTTCTTTGTGAGGAAAGTTCTCTACCTTTGCGTCACCCGCTTCATCGGTGACTCCAAGATCCTCCGCTGGGAGGGGCAGCGTTTTGTGGAGATCCAGACTCTTCCCTCTCGTGGCTCGATGGCAGTACAGCCTTTCACAGTGGGACTCTGGCAGTACCTCATCTTGGGCAGTGATTCTCCTTCTCCAGAGTTTACCTGTGGGATGACCTCACTCAGCGCTTTCAGCCCTTCCAGGAGCTCAACATGAGAGCTCCACGAGCATTCAGCCTGGTATCTGTCGACAACAAGGACATCCTGCTGGCTGCAAGCTTCAAAGGCAACACCCTGGCCTACCAGCACCTGGTGGTGGACCTCAGTGCAAAGTAGACATGTTACATTCAGAGAGGAAGAAGGTGCTTCTGAGTATATTTCAACACGTGCCAAATAAATGAAGACTGCAAAATGTAAAGCCATGTAACAAGGAGCTGCTGTTTTACCAATGTTTGAAACGAGGCTACTAATTAAATGATTATTCTATTTTTATGCACTATCCCGTAACATTTGAATGAAATGATGTGATAATACAAAGCATCAGCAACACACCAACACAAGTGTCTTGTCACTGCCGCATCACTGCTTCTGTTCTACAGAACACGTATCTAGGCCAATATTTTTGAAGGTCCTATATTGTATATTGTGCTCCACTAATGTAAAAATGATGTGCATGTGTGTACTGAATAATTCACTGGATGAGTCAGGATATTGGAACTAGTTGACTAATATTATGAAGGTTTGTAATTTGCACAGTGTAGTTTATCTGCATAGAATGTTGCATGACATGGTATATATGATATAACTGTGTAAAACAAGCAATACTACAATATTAACCATTGCAATACTTGAAACCCTTGATTATGCTTATCTTTATATTGATGATACATTTGATTCTGTATTTGGTTTAATGGATATAATGTTTATTCTACAGTGAGCTCATGGGATAGATGCTGATATTTACCAAATATTTCTTTGTTAGTTTCCTCATTACTCAAGTTAGTAAAGACTTAGACTCTGATTTTGTTATAATGGCCATATCACAAAATGTCACCAAACTTTATGACTTTGGAATATATCTGCTCCAATTATTCAAGTTTTATATTATGACGTGTACTTTACTAATGTGAAAATGATGTGCATGAGCATCCACTGATTTATTTACTTTATGAAAATATATATAGGAACTGACTTTAAAACTAATGGGGATGTGGTAAATGAGATATTATTTGGCTGCAGCTTAACTTTTGGATTGTTACTTATCACCAATATTGGAGGCTTTAAATACAATAAGATGATTATTTTTTAGCTTAAACAAGATTGGAGAATATAATACGGTTCTCATTCTGTCTTTTGTTCTTAATTTAATGCAGTCACAAACTGTGTGGTACTTATTACTGTGTATATTTGGACATAGAAAGTCTGATAGGAAGAGGGAATGATTAAATCAAATGTATGCCCCCTAAAAAGTTCTGTTTATTTACTTTTATGTTGTTGCAGTTTACTTATCATAAACCATGATAACCCCCAGAACTAACCTCTTGCAGCCAGAACCAGTTTCTTTCAATGATTGCATTAATACAATGTAACCATCTGCTTTTATCAAAAACATACATGAAGTCTCCCAACAGCATGTGGCAAATGTTTTATGATCTGATGAAACCAATGTTGAACTTTTTGGCCATAATTCCAAAAGGTGTGTTTGGCATAAAAACAACACTGCACATCACATAAAGAACACCATACCCACAGAGAAGCATGGTGGGGGCAGAATCATGCTTTGGGCCTGTTTTTCTTCATCTGGAACCGGGGCCTTAGTCAAGGTGGAGGAAAGTATGTACAGTTACTAACACCAGTCAGTTTAACACAAAACCTCCAGGCCTCCGTTAGAAGATGAAGAGGAATTTCACCTTTCAAGATGAGAATGAACCAAAGCATACATTCAAATCAACAACAGCATGGCTTCACCAAGAGAAGATTACAGTTTTGGAATAGCCCAGCCAGTGCCCAGACCTGAATCCAATTGAATATCTGTGGGGTGATCTGAAGAGGGCTGTGTACAGGAGATGCCCTCACTATCTGATGGATTTAGAGCTCTTTTGTAAAGAAGAATGGGAAAATATTGCCACATTGAGAAGTGTGCCATGCTAATAGACTCCTACAAAAAAAACGAAGTGCTGTAATAAAATCAAAAGGTGCTTCAAAAAAATATTAGTTAAAGGGTGTGTACACATGCAACCACATTATTTTATTATTTAATTTTTTATCCTTCCCCCTAAAATGTTTAATTTGTTTAAATTGAATTGTTCATGTTACAGGTCACATTACAGGTGGAAAAAGTTCTGACATGATTTATATTGGTCTCATTTTTTTTTACATCACAAAACCTGGCATTTTAACAGGGGTGTGTAGACTTTTGCTATCCACTGTATGTATCCTGGGAAGGATTGGCGACGAGTCTTGCGCACTAATGCGCATAAACGACGCATACATAATGGTGTTGAGCAGACAACAGGGCAACTTCCGGGTCCGCTTGCTTTGTGTCTTAAGAGTGAGTGCGTGGGCGGGGTTAACCCATTTGGCGTTTAAGACAGATATCACCGCCTTTTCGAACTGCTCTGAAGTATAAACCGAGCGACCATATGTTGTTGTTGATATCTGAGACGGAGGCTCATGTTAGCCAAATTTCAACGCTTCATGGTGAAGTGAGGTTTCGCTTTGGCAGCTGGCAGATATGTGCTCTGACTTTTCTGACCTTCAGCAGACGATAACTTAAGTGCTACTTTAAGTGTTAATAATTGTTTAGGGTAGAAGTGAGAGCAGGAGGCAGTTGTTGTTGTTGACTAAGCTAATGTTAAGTTTGCTCTAACTTAGCTAGCGTGTTGTATAAGCCTTGAGTCTAACTAACCTAAGGTGAGGAAGTTAATAACACAGGTAAAGCTAGCGTCAAGACTCTGGTTTAAATATGTCCAACTCAACGGAGATGTCACTGCCACCTGAATGGGACGACGATGAGCGGATGACTTTCATGTTCTCGGACTTCAAGGAGAACCGAGAAGTGAACACCTCGGACTGGGACAGTAAGATGGACTTCTGGAGCGCCCTGATCCTAAAGTGCTGCAGGGACCGAGGCACCGTGTGCGTCAACCTACAGGAGCTGAACAAGACCTTCAGGAGGAAAGAGAAATCCCCGATGGGCTTGCGGACTGTCATCCAGTCCATGGCAGGGTAACAGCTGTTGTTCTTCATCCCTCATTGCTGTCTGTTGTTGTCAGACGTGTGGTTTCATCCTCTGTGCTTTATCTTGTTCCAGACGTGGGAACATCCAAAGGGAGTCCGAGTTTGCTGCTAACGTGGACTGTGGCTGGCTGTCCTGGGGTGTCGGCCTGCTGCTGGTGAAGCCTTTGAAATGGACCTTCTCCACTTTTCTGGGAAGCAGCCGGTTGCCTATGGATGAGTCCTTTGTCATCATTGAATTAGTCAAGGTTTGTCAAATTAATAGTTTCATGATTTAGGTCAAAGGCACAGCAATGCAGTCATGACACTTTAACTTATTGGTATATCACTCCAAGCATTACACAAACAATGCTTCAAATACATTATTTTTTAACCTTTATTTTTTATTGCATGAGCAATCTCAAGTCAACTCAACTCAACTCAACTTAATTTATATAGAACCTTTCATACATAAAAACATGAAGCCCGAAGTGCTTCACAGAATAACAGAGAGAAAGAAAACAGCAGCAATGGTAACATTAACATAAAACATAACACAAAGGAATGATTGTAAATAAAATATAATGAAAATCAATACAGTAAAATAAAAAAATTAAGTAATGGTGGAAAGAAAAGTTAAAAATAAGGTAGTGTTAACATGATCAGATGAAAACAAGAAATAAATAGATAAATAAATAATTAAATAAGATAAATATATGTTAAAGCGATTATTAAAATAATAATGATTAAAATAATTTCAAATAATATTGCAGTGCAGGGCCAAAAATAAATTACTCCAAATTAAAAGCTAGATTAAAAAGGTAAGTCTCAAGTTTACTTTTAAAAACACCCAGAGAGCCCGCCGTTTTAATGTCCAGAGGAAGAGAGTTCCAAAGCTTAGGGGTGTAAAAACAGAAAGCTCTCCGGCCGGTGCTTTTGTGAGACACACGAGGAACATTTAAAAGGGAAGCACTCGAGGACCTCAGTGATCGAGCTGGAACATAAAATGACAGGAGATCAGTGATGTATGGAGGAGCAAGGCTGTTAAGAGCTTTAAAAAAAGTAAAATAAGTTTAGAATCATTTCTAAAAGAAACAGGGAGCCAGTGCAGAGTTTTTAAAAGAGGGGTTATTTGATCAATGTTCTTTTTTCGTTATAAAACTCTGGCAGCAGCGTTTTGAACAAGCTGCAGTTTCTTTAGAGACTCCAATAGAACTCTTTGGTACATAGTAAAGTATAGTTCATACAGTGTTGTGCATCTGAATAGAAAGTGACACCTAATGTGTGTAATCCAGCTGTCAACATGTAACTTTACAAAATGGTTTCTCTTTCACTTTCCTTGTTATTAAAAGATAATATATATTTATAACAGCTGTAACATATTAAAGCCAAGCAGCAACCTCCGGTCTCAAACGATGAAGCCCATGCGGAAGTGTTATAAACTTCAATTTATCGAGAAACCGCTAGAAGCTGGCTGCAGAAACACCGGAAACCACACCAATTCAGAAATGACGATCTTTGCAGCAGAAATAAACATGTTTACAGCCTCGTTCAAAAAAATGGCTTGGCTTTACGTAGCTAATTTCTCTATCGGCACACACTGTACGGGGGATGAATTTTTTTCTAACACAATGTTTCAGAAGATATTAAGATTCTGAGTTTTTGCCAAGGAGGCTCAAATTCCGCCTCTTTATGTCAAACTTTGCCTCGTGACTTTGTATGCATGAGTCTGATCAGTTAAGAGATTAGACATACCACATTTTCCTCATTGTGCACCAAAAGCTATGCAAACCAAAAGTCCTCACAGCAGCTTCAAATGTGTTATGTCTCGTTTACCAGGAGAAAGCTGCAGAGTTACTCAGGGCGTACAGGAGCAGTGAATTTGCCAGCAGCCCCATCCTGTCTTTTCAAGAGCTCTGCACACTCTCATCTAAAGTGTGTGCTGATGAGAGCACTCTGTGCATGGCTCTCCTGCAGCTACAGAGGGACAAACAAGTAACGGTTTCATTGCATGAAGGCGAGAAGGTAAAGTGAGTCACACGTCGATCATTAAATTTCATTGTAGACATTTTGTGCAAGTTATAGAAAAGGAAAACCCACTTGATGTTTTGTATTTGTGTAACTTTATTTCAGATTGTAAAGTTCTGCCATCCCAGCCAGGATCGGATTTCTCCTGTCAGTGATGTAGATATCGGCATCTTCCAGCTGCAGCGCAGTGAGAAGCTGCTGGGAGAGCGAGTAGAGAAGCTGGGCCTCGATGCTGACAAGTACACAAACTCAAATATGATCTTTAAAGTAATACAAGTACTAGTATTGTTTTTTAATGTGTGTAAACAAACTATGAAAGTCTTACCTGGAGCTTAGGAGGTAATGCAGTTATACACTAACTGGGGCTTATCCAGTCTGCATGTCCAAGTGAACCCCAAATTGTCTGCAGTCCTTGTGTTAGTGTTAGTGTGTGTGTGTGTGTGTGTGTGTGTGTGTGTGTGTGTGTGTGTGTGTGTGTGTGTGTGTGTGTGTGTGTGTGTGTGTGTAAATTTGTTAATTGAATTAGATCCCGGGAATGGAGGTGGCGTCTTTCATACCACTCTCTGCTTTGATATATGAATGTGTGTTTGTTAATGGGTGAATTTGTGTAAAGTGCTTTGAGTGGTCATAAGACTAGAAAGTAGCTGTATGAGTGCAGGCCACTTACCATCATTGCTGAAGCTGCTTTGTGTTATCTAAGTGCAGGTGTAAAGAGGAAGCACGGTTGCTGCTTCGGGAAGGAAAGAAATCCCAGGTACTGTTCACATTTTACTACACAAACAAATGTTACACTAAAAGTCACGGCACTGTTTAATGTTGATGTTCACTGTTTAACCGGCAGGCTCTGAGAAGTCTAAGAGGCCGCAAGAGGGTTGAAAAGAGAGCTGACAACTTGTTCGCCCAGCTGGAGTCCATCAGAGGAATCCTGGACAGAATAGCTCAATCACAGACTGATAAAATGGTAAAGTGCAGATGCAAACAATCCACCCCAGCAGCTGCCGTAACATAGTTTGCTATCAGTGTATGGTAACTGCATGTGTGCTGATGATGTATTGTAGGTTATGCAGGCGTATCAGTCTGGAGTGGCCGCTCTGAGACTCTCTCTGAAGGATGTCACTGTGGAGCGTGCTGAGAACCTCGTGGATCAAATACAGGAGGTATTTCTTTATTTAACATTTCCCATTATTTGGAAATTTAATTAATTGAATCCTACACTTTGGCAACTTAATCTATCTTTTCTTTAAATAGTTATGTGACACTCAAGATGAGGTGAATCAAACCATATCAAGCGTGAGCGGTGCAGGTATGTACAAGCTATTTGTGCCACATTTTTAACACATCTACATATTGAGGAGATCTAAATCTGTTCTGTCTTTTGTAGATGATGACATGGATGAGTTGGAGCAGGAACTGAAATCTTTGTTGGATGAGTCAAAGACAGATTCCCTCTTAGATTTTCCTGAAGCTCCAACAAAGAACCTGCAGCCCTCAGGAAAGGCCGGACTTGCAGGTAAAGACCTGCTGAGCTCTCTACCTGCTGTACCTTACAAACCCTTGGATATTACCGATGAGCAGCTGGAGGAAGAGTTGAATCAGTTAACACTTACAGATTCAGGTTTGCACTTTCAGGTTTCTCTTTTTCTCTATTGGATTGTAATATAAATGTTTTGAAGTAACACACAGTCACCTCTCTGTCCAGGCTTTGAACAGAAGAAAACGACATCGCCTGCCAGGAGACTAGAGCCAGCACAGTGAGAGCACAAGCAAAGCATGGCAAGTTTAAAGCTTTGCATCGACATATCAAGCTCTACTGAAAAGATTCTGTGAGCAGACCTCAATTCATAATCAAGCACTAAAAAAAAATCAACCTAAGACTGCTATATTATTTTGAATGGTTGAAAATCAATTTCAGGATGAACAAGAGGCACTTTCCTTCATATAATGAAAACAAAAATATTTCTTTCCTGTGGAGGTCTGCCTGAAAGATCTTTTGGGCTATTTTTTTCTCTTTGTTAATAAACCTGTAAGCCTTCTGATGTCTCTGCCATAAAAAGTGAACATTTAAGAATATGCATTATGATATGCCACCACTAGTAATTTTTAAATTTTGGTTTTATTATTGAGAGTGAGAGAACATGCTGTTTGTGTTTTTGTGTAAATGTCATTAAACGTCCTGTACAGTGTATTAAGTGGCCTTTTGAACTGTAAGTACAAAAGATAAAGTAAAGAGTATTATGCCAAATGAATGAATGGTTTGATCAAAGGAGTTATCAGAACCACATATTTAGTCTCTCTGCAATATACTGTGTGTGTGAAGACATAAAAGTCTACCGTAAGTGAGTTTAACCAAATATGTTTGTCAAAATAAAATTTATTTTAATCAGTTAAATGTCTGTAGTGGTATGTCTGTTTAACATCTCCATTCTTCTCTCTGTCTTTAGTTTTTCTGTGTGGATGTATCTAATTTCACTTATTTTATCAAGTAGTTAAAACTGGTTCACACACTGACTTGACATGAAGAGTATTTTATTCTTTGTTTATTCAAGGAATGGCCACACACCTTAAAGTTTTTTTATGAGTATATGTTATTAAGGAATTATTATTTTCAGAATAACATAATAATTAAAGCAGTGCCTTTGCAGGTTTTAATCAGGTGTATATAGTACTTTTTTCCACCAGGGGTCACTGTGATTTTTTCATTGAAACCTTTAATTCTGAAAATGAACTACTTTCAAATAAAACAAGGGTACAGTAGTATCCAAGATTGTTTCAAACACTCTGCTTTAGACCTAAGATTGAAGTAAACCTAAAATATGAGCATCTAAAGTATCAAATATTTATTATAAAACATTGTTCTGTTGAGATTGATTTAAAAAGATATAGATACTTATAGAAGATTAACAGAGGATGAAATGTACAAACAAATCATGTTTAGAGCAAAATCAAAAACACTTCCACTCACTGTAAACAAAAGTTATTTTCCATTCGGGAGAGTGAATATAATTTGAGAGGAGTGTGTAAATTTACTGTACAAAAAGCTCAATAAGGTATTAAAAATAAGATGTGTTTCTGTTAAATTGTGGAATGAGGACAATATACATTTAAAAACTCGTTATTCACTTTGGGTTTACAAAAAATGGTTTGCATAGCAGTTTTTGAAGGCTATAAGTGTTCATGATTTACCTGTTTTATTTTGTTTTTTTTGTTTTGTTTCTTTACACTTTGGAAGCTGTTAACTAAATTTGATAGAAAATGAAGGCTAGGCTGCAATAAGAATTATGCTTCTGCCTTTTCAGTCATCACTTGATAAATTGCTGGTGCTTTTTTGAAAGTGTCTGTACTGTGAAAAGTATTTTGATCTGTATGATGACTGAATGAAAATACTACTACCACTAAACCAATAAGTGAGCTCTAATGGGTAAAACTGATAGATGGTTGAGGGAAAGTAACTTAAAAGGAGTTATGTGATAGATAACTGTTTATTACACTCAAACTGTGCTTTCTAATAATGAAAGTAAGATTAGTATTAAATACATCTTTCCTTAGTTGTTTCACTGTTTACTAAAAAGTTGAATTTTTGAAATTAAGAATGTTTTTACATGTTTATATGTAGCTAGATCTGAACAGTCCAGCAGCTTTAATAAAATCGCATAACCAAACCTGTTCCAAGTTCTGGGAGGCCCTCAGCACAGTATTGTACTGTGTGCATAGATACTGGTGGTATGTCCTGTTTCCCATTAACTTCCATGAATCAGCTTTTACTGTGACTCAGCGAGGACATCTAATGGTCAACTGTGTGAACTGATTACACACGACAGACCCAGTTTTAGCGGAGGCAGACTCATTTGAGTCAATCTGATATACCAATATCACAGAGACATCTATATTTTGTTATTCTGAAACTGAATGGTTATTGATGCCGACAGTTAACCCTTTGTGCATGTGGCCCACCTTCCTTTCCTTGGTATTCAGCTCTGAAGTGCACTTACAGAGGACACTTGACCTCTAACTCATCAAGTGGAATGTCTCTCTGCTCAAAGGATTTCGCTTTCATGTATAATATTACAGGCCCTGGTATCAAAAGCTAATTACACCATCAGTTATAGGACACAAATAGACACTTGTTTTCTCCTTGTAGCTGAAAATGATGTGACTCATATGCTTGGATCTAAAAAAAATGTAGATATCAAACAAACCGCTCACCTACGGTTGGTCTTGTTGTTCTGCAGGATTGTGATGGCTCATTAGCTCATGAATAAGACACTTTATATAACCGTTTGAAATCCATTGGTCCAAACAAAAAACAAAGTACCCAAACCAAAAAGCATTGCTTTATTGTATTGATTTATACATATACTTCAAGGACAAGTGATATTACTGTGAAAAGCAGGTTATTAAGTGGTTATAACTACGGTCATGTTGTTGGTGGCTACTGTCAATATCTGAGGTGCTTTTGTGTTCTCTGTTAAACAATAAATTAAAAAAGAATTCCTTACAAATGTGCAGCCTTTATAAAGTACAGTTAGTGATATCACAAAATCCTATTACAGCAGTGTTCTTAAAAATGCCCTTGTATCACAAATAACATCAACAGATATTAAGCCCAAACTTAATGATCTTATAGGCCTTCAGTGTCTCGCTCTGTAACACACTCCCTCTACTCAATCTCACAGACACACACAAACAAACAGATGCTTTGTTCACCATCGTCTTATACTGCATTTATACATGTGCACCACTGCTGCGTTAGCCAGTCAAAAACAGAAAGGTGGAGATACAGCTCCTTCACCCTTCACCAGCACATTTAAATTGCACATTTTGCAGCTCATACCTACAGTAACGATAGCCTACAGTTATTATACTGATATGATGACATGATAAAAGACATGGAGAGTATGAGTTTAATAATATCAGTTCTACCCTATGTAGCTGCAGATATCTTGTTATATAGTTTGTTGATATGTCCAGATTATTGTTGAAGATGGAGCAGATAGAGAATGATTAAAGATAACTATTAGCCATGACTACACTACACAGCTTGAATTTGAACGGTTGGAGCAGGCACTGATGCAGATATTTGGCTGAGGGTTTGTTGTTTGCACCACATGAGACAGAATGATGTGAGAGTCTAAGCAAAAAGTGGAGCTGTGTATAATACAAGATCTCATCGGGTGGTGAATAAGAAACTTTTGGCATGCTTTGTAGTCGTCCCCTTGTATGTATGTTGAGAAAAACAAGTCTTAATGGGACACCATAAACAGATGATCATTTGTTTTTCATATTGCAGTGTTGCGTAAAAAGCAGGCTACACAGTGGGTCAGGCTCCGTCCTGCTCTTGCAGTGTTGTGTGTTTACAGTAGATGTGTGTGCGTTTATGTGCATGTTAGCGTTGCAGCGTTAAACTGTCCTGTCAGCCCCTGAGCGCTTCCGCACCACCTTCTCCTCACTGACCTGGTCCACCGCCAGTGTCTCCAGCTCGGCCTGCGGTGGAGCCAGAGGAGGGGTGCCGTGTGGAATGCGGTGTGCCACGCCCACGTGAGCCCTGTACTGGCGGTCCCGAGCGGGACTGTGACGAGGGCTGGATGCAGCACCCAGAGGAGCTCCGGGAGGGCGCTCAGAGGCAATAGGAGGGATAACAGCAGGACGTTCTCGCACTACTTGCGGTTCAGGAGAGTCTCTCCCGGCCTGCAGGAAGGGTGTGGGGTCAGGCATGGCTTCCACTGTCTCCCGCAGAACCAGCCGCCGACCATCAGGGCCGAGCCGATACACTTCTGTTAACTCTGGGTGAAGAGGCTGAGATAGACTCTTCTTCATGCGACGTCGAGGGGTTTCAGGCTGCCTATCCTTGGCAGGGGGAGGAGTGGGCTTGTATGAAGTGACTGGACTGACATTCGGGCTGGCCTCGGAGGAGCTGCCGGCTAAGAGCTTTTTCTTTGTGGCATGAAGCTGGGAGGTCAGGTATGCAATAGTGCTAGCTCTCTGCTCCAGCTCCCCAGACAACACAGCCAGCTTGTGGCTCTTCATCTTGAGCTCCTCTAGATACTTCTTCTCCCGCTCCTTGATGGTGTTCTCCAGAACAGAGATCATGGCATTCTTCTGCTCGAGGTCCCTTAGCAGCTCCGTATTCTCCTCCTCCTTCTTCTTCAGCTGGGCCTCAAGCTCCTCACACCTCCTTTGCAGCTCTTTGCATCGGACCTCGCTGCTGTCTGCATGAACAAACAAAAAACTGTTAGAAACTCCAGTAAAAATAAGTAGGTAGGTACCATAGACTGTATAAAATATGGACGTACTATCCGTGACGTCACCCATCTGTTCCTGAAGCACTGTTTTGAGGCCATTCCACAGAGGCAGCCATATTGCTGCTGTCGAGCGATTGTGACATAAAGAGGCGGAGTTTGAACCCCCTAGCCAACAGCTACAGTGTTCCCGCCTGTCAATCAAGTCAGCTGTGCCACTCATTGGAAGATTCGTAATCTCAATATCTTCAAAATTGCCGCATTAAAAAAAAAAACACCCCCCGTACAGTGTGTGCCGTTCGAGAAATGAGCTATCCAGACTACACTCGTTTTTTGTACCAGGCTGTAAACATGTTTATTTCTGCTGTATTCGCCTGTTTTGAATTGGTGTGTATGTGGTTTCCAGTACTTCTGGAGCCAGCCTCAAGCGGATCCTCGATGAACTGCAGTTTTTACCACTTCCGCATTGGACTCATACATTTAGACAGGAGGTTGCCGCCTCGTAGGTACACACAAGAAATACGGTTCATACCCTGGGATACACACATCTCCAGACCAGACCAATCATTAGTACATTAAGTGCAGACACTGAATATGGACGGTCTGTCAGCTGACTGAGACAGTTTGATTCTATAGAGACTCATCTACAGGAGGCAGAGAGCTCCAGTTTCACATTACAGCTCAGTTAGACAAAAAGTACACAGCTCTCCTCTGACCTTCATCACTGCAGCCACCACCCAGTTACAGCACCGCCCTGATTATGTATGTTGAAAAAACACATACAACACTCTCATACTATACTAACGATATATAGTATCATTCAGTTCTGAGTTATATGGCTAAAGGCACATTTATGTTAGCTATGACACATTTCCTGACTGAGTAACCTGTCACATACACTGAGGAGGGGGTGCTTAAACAGATGACAGTTGTTTTCCTTTCATCTGGTGAATTTTTAACCCAGTTGGAGCAGCTGAGCCCAGCTGCACTAAGCAGGATACAGGCTGTGCATTAGCGCTGTGACAGATAATCTGATTTCCTGCACTCCAATCTCTGAGATGTCCCACACTAACATGATAGAGCTTCTAGCTGGAGGTCCTAACAATACTGGTCAGCTCTGGGCCACACAAAGCCTACTATGTCGTGACCCTGGTTAGCTGCGACCATTTCCCTGACACACATTGGTGTGAACCTCCACAGCCTGTTAGTATATTAGTCTGAAAGCGGACTGCCAGAGGCCTCCCTGACTGCACTGTGCTGTACATGAAGCCAGAGTACAAAGACAGTGGAGGTAGGTCTGAATCAGACCAGTGTTGTGACTCTATGTCACAGCCATGGTAACGTTGGGGGAGGGGCAACTGACCATGAGCCGTGGGATCTCTAATGAACAGCAGGGAGTCCGACAATGCAATTCTTCCAGGGTGGGAATGTGTGTTACCAGGAAACAGAAAGAGCCCTCCGTTCTCATGGCTGTCCACTGAATCAGATTTACAACCTTGACTTTGGGAAGGTTTAGACTTATTCTGCTGCTGTGTGCACTTTTCCTGAGATTTTACCAGAATGAATATCATTATCAAAGCAGGTGGAAGAAGAAAGACTCTTTACAAAGACAATAGCATTTCCAAAGTCAATCTTGATTTTACTTAAACTCACGTTGCAGATCACTACTTCACCATAAAACTACAGACACATGGCTTACTCTAACAAAACCACCTGCAAAAATGATCAGGCAATCACATTTTGAATCACTCTTATTACCGATGTTAACATATGACCCTACACAGTGGACATCAGTGTCAAAACAGATGTGTGTGTGTGTGTGTGTGTGTGTGTGTGTGTGTGTGTGTGTGTGTGTGTGTGTGTGTGTGTGTGTGTGTGTGTGTGTGTGTGTGTGTGTGTGTGTGTGTGTGTGTGTGCTGCTCAGTACCAAGATGACTCACCTGAGGGGTCAGAGCTTCTCACCGTGAGCTCGTAAGTCAGGTCTGTGAAAAATAGAAGAGGGTTAAATACATGTCCCCATCCCACGATGTTGCAACAGTGCAGCTATTACACAGCACGATCCTCACATGGACCAACCAGCAGAGGTGCATGCGAGTGCTTTCCATATGGCGGAGCGTCCATTTAACTGGATTAGTGAGAGTTCCACGTCAGCTTCAGTGATAGGTTAGCCAAGGATACATTAGATCAGGGCTAAAGCATACACTGTCCTGTTTACCTCGGTCACCATCTTTAAGCGTACAGCTATAAATGCTGGTGTGCTAAATACAGGTTTTGCTATGCAAGGGGTGTATTTATTTACTAATGCTTGAGTGCATTTCCTGTAAGTCTTCCTGTTCCATCTAAAAGTTTTAACAGTGGGACCACAGCAACTTTTTTATCTTCACAGTCTAAATATCTGTCTAGGTTTGCTAAGCTGTTTTCAGCTGAGTGCCATCTTGGGACATACTCTGAAGGTTTCTTCAACGTGCTGTTTTTAAGGGAAGAGGGGAAGCTGTTCATGCTCACCTGTGCATTGCTGTTGTAACCTGCGGATCTCTGCGTGCAGCCCCTTCAACGTGCTGGCGTGGTCTTGCTGGAGGAAGAGCAGATTTTTTTGTGCACTGTGCAGCTGATTTTCCAGTGTAACATTCGCTGATGCCATGGCTGATTATGTTCATAGACACGCACCAGCCTTTGCAACCTTCAGTTAAAGAAAAGGCGGGGAAAAGAGAGGAGAACAAAATTAAGAAAAGTCAACCCATTTGTCAAATTGTTAACTCCCTGCCCTTTTCTCTACACATATCAGGCTTTTCAGATGTGCTCCAACTGTGCTTTGTCTGCCAACTACAGCTGAGACATTTCAATTTATAAGTGCGTAATAGTAAAACCATAAAACACGTTTGAAACGGCGAAGGCGGAGACGACAGAATGTGCAAAACTTGCATTCCTATTTGTTGATAAAAAAAGAGTAGAAATAGCAAACAAGCTAAGACAGAGAGAGGGTCCACTCCACATCAATGAACATGCCCAGTTTGTGTGTAGGCTATCATCATTAATAAGGTCAGGTCGATGCTGTGGTGTGACTACAACAGAGACAGGCTGGGCGACCATAAATAGGCACACTCTATTTCGCTTGCTGTAATAAGCGACCAATCTCTGAAATGAAGCGATCGATTAAGAACCTGAGATTGAGGAGTGTGAGCCTTCAAAAGTCAGACCTCTCTAAGGTAACACTAACCTAATATACACTAATCTCATCTGCACT
This sequence comes from Notolabrus celidotus, assembly GCF_009762535.1. Lineage (NCBI taxonomy): Eukaryota > Metazoa > Chordata > Actinopteri > Labriformes > Labridae > Notolabrus > Notolabrus celidotus. The sequence continues at coordinate 27,383,467 of NC_048280.1, read as the reverse complement.
GTATGATGTAATTCTATTAGGACAAACAGTGGAAATACTTTCCCTACCACTCCCAGGCTTCCTCGGGACAGAGGAAAACAAAGTGAAACTCGTACACCGGATTTAAAGAAGGAAATTAGTCTTAAGTTAAAATGAGGCACCTTGTCTGAGATACAGAATATACTGGTACCATAATAAATAAAAGACACATCTCTCTCTGATTCATTATTCATACTATCATCAAGACCAACAAGTCTGAAATAAAATTCAAAGCTGAACATCTTGAATGAAACTTTATCCTTTCATATGGTTTTTCAATCGTTATGTGGCGTTTTTATATCGTTGTTATTCTTCCAGTAAGCCTCACAACAACTGACAAAGGGACTGTCATTAAAACAACCTTCAGCTTAGTTTGGTGATTTAAATCTGTTGGTCGGGTGTTTGTCACTGAAAGGTCTGCTTTTGAGAAGCATGAATACATTTTAAAAAGTCAAACATCAATCAATCAATCATCAATAGTCAGTAACAGTAGTAGCACTGGGTGTGGCACGGAGGCCATGAGTCTTCAGCATCCCTCTTCCTTGTTTCTCTTGTGTCTTGCCCCACCTCCTCCTCCCCCCCCCCCCCGTCCTGACGTCCTTGTCTTCAGAGCCAGAGGCAGAGAAACAATCACTCAGCTCCAACATCTCCACCCTCTGCCAGACTACTGTGCTGTGCTGAGAGTTGAGAGCACATTGATCCCTGCAACAGCCCTCCTGAGTGCAGAGAAAGCCTCTCCCTGCATACATAAGTGTGCTTCAATAAAACATCCCAGAGCCTCTCGCTCTTACATCATCAGCTCACTTACATTAATAATATATCCTATGACACCTCGCAGGACACACTCACGGCCTCAGTAGTTGTCTTTAGAGGTTTTGTCATTTGCTAGCTGAGGAAAAAGACAGGATGAGGAAACCAAAACAAAGACTTGATATCACAAATTGAGTCAGCGTTGTGTCATAAAGGCTGAGGAGGTAATCTATTATTGATGAGTAATGTGGAGTCCTTCCGGTAAACCCTGCACTCCAAGCATATCTCTCACCCCAGCTCCTACCTGGAATAGCTTTCCATTTACAAAGACATGACCTCAGCCAACTTCAATTCATGGCTCATGCTATAGCTTGAAGGTGAGAGTGGCACAAAGGAGTGCAGGCCTTCATTGTATTCAAGAGAGGCAGAGTTTACCTGTCTTTGTTCAGGGACACAGTAGGGGGTAAATACAAATGACCATGTCTGTTTTAAAAAAGACTGAGATTAGTATAAAACCATGACTGATGTGTCGACTTTCTTTTCCAAATAAACAAACCAGCATTTCCTCATACAGAGATCATAAATAATCAATGAACTGCAGCAGCATGAAACATTAGCTAGTAGCTTCCATCCTTAGCCACAACAAGTCTTAGCTGGTCCTCCAGTGAGGGAGCTGTTCCTCTGAACCCACATGCCAAATATTCATCTTCAGTTTAAAAAGTGGACTTTTGTTTTCTTCACCTTTTTCTTCATTTTTATGCTGTACTACAATACCGGTCAAAAGTTTGGAAACTCCTTATTCAAGGGTTTGTATTTATTTAAATTATTTAAAACACCGTAGATTAATACCAAATACATCAAAACTATGAAAGAACATATATGGAATTATTTAATTAACAAAAAAGTATTAAACAAAACCAGAATATGTTTTATATTTTAGATTCTGTGAAGTAGCCCCCTTTTTTTTTCCTTCATGACAGCTTTGCACACTCTTGGTATTCTCTCAGTCTGCTTCACGAAGTGGTCTCCTGGAATGGTTTCTAATTAACATGAGCCTTGTCAAGAGTTCATTTGTAGAATGACTTGCCTTCTTAATATGTTTTAGACCATCACTTGTGTTGTTCAGAGGTACGGTTAGTACACAATGGATAGCCCTATTTGACTACTGTTGTACGAACGCCACAGGAAGTCATTCCTGCCTGTAGCCATCAGACGGTACAACTCCTCCCTCTGATGACTGAACTGCAATACACTTTGCGATATCCCTGCCACTTCAACATCATGTATACAATACCTTCATTCCCAGTGTTTTTGTACATATCGAATTGTAACTATTCTGCGTTTCTGTATATACTTATTAAGAATCCAAATTATAGTATTTCATTCATATTTATATTTTGTTTTATTTCTTCTTTCTATAAACATTTGGAATATTTCATAGTGTGTATAAAAGCATTCTGTAATAACTGAATTTCCCCCGGGATAAATAAAGTATTTCTGATTCTGATTCTGCTTCTGATAATCCATATTATGGCAAAACCATATTATTTCATAGTTTTGATGTCTTTGGTATTAAACTGCAATGTAGAAAATAAATAAAATAAATACAAAAAACATTACATTAGAAGGTGTGTCCAAACTTTTGACTGGCAGTGTATTTTGTGTCAAAAAGACATTACAGTAAATCTTACATGCTTATGTTTTACAAAACTTCAACAACTTCTACCAATGAAACAATAGTAACAATAACATTTGACTAAATATCAAGTTGTTCATCAAAGCTTATCTTCAGCTATATCAAGACAAACCTCTACATTTATGAAGGCACGCTTGATACTTATCCAAGACACTTTCTATTTCAGCACCTGCATTGCGGACAGCACCCCAAACCCCCAGTCCACATTAAACCTCTGCTGCTCCTGGCTGCATGAAGATCATCTCAAAGCTCCAGACAGAGATATCATCCGGGGACAGACCGTCTCTATCCTTATCAAAGAGGACAATCACGGTCGAAAACCCCGGACTGGCGTCTTGTGCATCTCTCTTAGATTGTTTTTATGACCTGATGTGCTGGTGCTGGATGCCATCACAAAGGCTGTCCTTGCAGCTAATGTGTACTGCTGCTGTCCAGTTTCAGGAACCGCAAACAAGCTAGCCCACATATTTTCTATTGAATGGGGAGTACGCCACACCAAACCCCATTTACAATCCCACAACCAAATACTAGTCTCCTTTAACACTCACAGAAATGTATCAAGCGGTAAGCAAATACAATGTATCTGCTATTGTAGAGGTGTTCTGATAAATACGACGCATGGTGAATCTCTGATCTTTGTTTTAATTTAATCCAGGGTTCAGTAAAAAATAGACATATGTAATCAGCTTCCATCCTTTCCAGGATTAAATATATATTTCTAACAAAGGAGGGGGAAATATCAAGCATACTGAAAGTCCCTGTTTAAATGACAATCAAGGAAATCTGCTGGGGTGAATGCCGAGGTAACAATGTATCTATAATACGCAAAAAATAGGCTATAATATGACAGCACCATAATTAATTATAGCATGTCATTGAATGAAGCAGTCTCTCCATACTGGGTGAAATACGCACCAGGCTTTCTGCTAACCTAGCTGCAGAGCTAACAGGGCTACAGCATTATCTATCAGAGAGCTTACCTTTGGGCTAACAATAAGAAGCGGTCGTCGAGTATCTTGTGAAAGGTTGTGTGTCGTCGTTGAGTGAGAACCAGCCACACCGGCTAAGTGCGACCAGCCTTGCGGGGCATGTCGGTGATGCTGTCAGGGGGCTCTCCTCGGTCGGTGAGAGGGGAGGGAGGCTGTGTCAGTTTCCTCTCATCTCCCTGAGCTACTAGACAAAATAAAGCGATGCATTATGGGAAACCAGGGACAAATGCAGCCAAAAGTCATCCAATCATTTCTTTGTAGTGGCCATTTGTCATAAAAAAACTCAAAGAAAAATCAAAATATCAAACTTTAACTAAACTTAATCAAAGGGTCGCTGATGCACCGTGGAGATGTGATGTACGCAGGCAAAATAAGTCCAATGTCCATGCAAAAGTTCAGCGGTTTCCATGGTTTATTTTGATGGCAAGCAAGCAAACACACCATAGGCCCACTCAGGTGCATGCTGGTCTTCTGCCACCTATACCTACCTAAATAACCTCAGGTGCCCACAGTTCCTAATTACCAAACAAACAAAAACAATCAAAATAAATAGGCCTACTAAATATACAAAAAAATCTAAATATGCTAAACAAATGACCACCAAAAAATAAAACCCCGAAATCTAACTTAAATGAGTTATAAAAAGAAAAGTTTAGATAAATCTAACTAATACTACTTATTAATTCTAAACTAAATAAACAACTAAACACAAAAAATAAACAAATAGCTCCAACACTCTTAATTTAAGTTTACAGCTGCGATACAGATTACAAACGTGTTAAAAATATCCAACCTAGGCCTTCTAATTTGTCCGTAAATTGTATTTATGTAGCCTAATGTTAAAGTCATAGACTGTAAAAAGTAGAGGTTGACAGAGACGTGCCTCGGCGTCATCACCATAGCAACAGAGTGTCACCTGTTCTGTAGTGACGCATTCACGCCATCTAGTGATAGAGCCGGAACATAGCACACTGCAACAACTGAGATGTTCCATAATTCCTGAGCGCTTACCACACTAAATATAGGCGTGGGTTATAATATCCATAAGGAGTCAAAGAGTCAGGGTGAAGTGAATTAGTGAGTACAGATGAGAGCCTTTGGACAGCAGGCCTACAGCTGGTGGACAGCAGAGGGGGGTGTTGTCATTCAGTGGCAAGTTGGAAAGACATGGCCTACTGCAGCAGAAAACTTTGATCACTCATTCAAAGGCTCATTGAAGTGTCTTCAATCTTAATCAGTCTTTAATTTTTTATAATCATGAATTAGCTCATTTAGGTCATGATCCATCCAATGGTTGATGTATGTGACAGATTTTAACCCTCCTGTTATCCTTGGGGTCAATTGGACCCCATTCAATGTTTAACGTCTCTAAATTAATGACTAACATCACTGTTTTGGCTTTATATTTCATGACTTTTCCTATTTTAATGGGAACAACTGGGAAGACGTTAAATTAAAATGTTGATATGTTCCAACTTCCTGTAAAGTAAATACGCATCAGTGTTCCTTGGGGTCGATTTGACCCCAGGCTGTGTTAGCTGTATACAACATAAAAAATGTCAACATTTTACACACATTTGTTTTGGGTGTTTTGGATGATATTGATGTCACTATAACCAAGGACACGTCTGCATCTGACTGCAGGAGCTGGGATTGAACCACCAACCTTTACATTGAGATATAATATTTCCAGCCACCATGTCTCTAAAGACATTCAATGATGTGTCCTGTGTCATACATTTTGATAACATAGAAACAAGGCAGGGCCAACTAGAGCATGACAAACTCGCAGCAGTTTCATGATCTATTTTACAAATAAAGTCCTTCTAAATGCTTTAAATTGTGTTTATGCATGAAATATATTTCATTTAAAGGGCTGTTTAGATAGTCAACAAAGAAACATGAAGTACCTGACACATAAACTTGGGTAACAATCAGTTTCTGGAGGTTTTAATTGCTGGGGTCCAATTGACCCCAAGGATAAAAGATGATAGTAAATTTGAGGGTAACAGGAGGGTTAGGTCTGTAAAAAAAAATGGCATACAGTTTACCATTGAAGCCCCTTTGGATAATTTTCAATGCAATAGTTGTTGTGGCACAACAAATTCTGCTACTCAAGAGGCTATGCTTCTTTTTTAATTTGTTACAGCATAAATGATGTCAGATGCCAGTCTGCAAACAACGTATTAACTGTCAAATATCATACATTTACAATACATACAATTATTTCAGAAGTCGTGACAGTGCTCTGTTGGTCAGTGAGAAAAAGAAGTGGAGATGGTAGGCCCTTACACTTCTTCCTGTTTAGATCCTTGCTTGTGTTCATACTTACTTTCAGATTTACATTATCTTGAGACAAGAGTGTCTGCTAAATGAAATTGGGAATAGTAAACAAACCAAAGTCTGTTTGTCAAATGTAAGTGTAACAACCTTCGTGTGAGAGCCGTTAAGAAACATATAGATATATCTTGGTGATAGAAGTTTGTTTTTTACAAGTTAATCCAGTGAATCTGATTTTCCAGTTTATTGCATATTCTCTGTGTTTCAGCAGGAGTATAGCTGTTCATTTGCTCTATCTTTTTTCAGTGCTATTGTAACGTGTGTCTCTTATCACAACTTCTTTTGAATGGTCCAACTATATAATATAAGGCTTAGACGCTCAATGAAATCTAAACTTCATACGATTTTTTATGCCAGCCTTATATTTTTATATTTACAGAGTATTAAAATAAATCTTTTCTACTAGATGTTGCTCCCCATGCCAATTTCCACATATATAACTATATATATAATTAAACTATATCTAATCATAAGAGATATTAGCACTCTTGACTCTGAGTTTCCTGCTCTGAGGTATGGATACTTTGGGAAACAGTAGCCTTTTCATACTGACCCATAATATCACCTTAAGTTATTCCTGGCAAGAGAAATTCCTTAGTGACACAGCTACTGCGTAAAATGATACAAAGCAAAAACAAAAGCATCAATTTTTATCCCCGACCTGAGAAAGAGTCTCATATGTAAAAAGAAAATATCTTGTGGAATAAATGGAATTATTGTCCACCGTTGAGAAATGTTATTTTTTGGAAGCAGCCTTTAATCTCTCACTGGCTTTGGCATGTTTGTGATAGGGATTAAATTCTTCTCATTTCTGTATTTTTAGTGTCTCTGGCACACTTCCCAGCTGCCCTCAGAAAGGAACCAGTTGAGGAGAAGGTAAGTTATCCTTGCCCCAGTAACAGTAAGGTGAAAAGTAATTCCCCAACAGAGACCCCTACCTTCTGTATGATTTGTTTTACCTACACGCTGCTAGAGATCATCGTATATCATAACAGGTAGTAAAGCAGCTCAATGAGAGAAATCAACCAAATAAAACAAGGCGGACTGACCTCGACCTCATCCTGTGACTCTTAGGGGTTTGCAGTGGTTGTTTTTTTGGCCTTTGTGTACAGGTGATCCAGCGCTGGAAGAGATCAAGTAAGAAATGTCTGACATCCAAACTGACCGAAGCGCTTCTCCCAGCTGAGGTGTCCACAGTGGGAAAACTTTAACAATCCACTGTCTCATAAATGCGTCTGTGATTTACAGCCAAGTGTGCCCTTAGATTCTTTTTATATATATAAAGAAGCAGGGAAACATGTTTTTTCAAACTCAGCCAGGCACTCAGAAATGTTCCAAGTGGTGCCATGCAGACGATGGCCAGGCTGCTGGAAAAGCAATAAGAGTGGACTGTCAAGCTTTTGTTACAACTTCTGGGCATCAGTCACACATCAATGACTGTGAAAAATCTAACATATAGCATATTTGAACGAGTCTCATTGGTATAATTGCTGCATTGTGAGCAGATAGTAAAGGTCCTTGTCATTTTCATTGAAATGAAAGTTAAATGAAAGCACATGGCAGCCAGGCTCTGGCACTGTTTTACTGCCCCTGCTCTGACAGGCAGCCAATACCAACACTTCTCAGGTTGTAATAGTTTTACAGTTATTATGTTGAGTTTGGCAAGAGAAAATGCCTCTAAAACTCTGAAAACCTAATTTAATTTTCCAAGACCATTTTTTTTATTTGCCTGTCCAAGGAAAGTCATAATCGCTCGCCTGTTGAACTGAATGTGTCATTTATGTAAAAACTTCAAAGTAAGGCACTGACAGTAAGATGGCATTAACTTATTGCAACTTTATTTTAGAGTATCTAGTGCAGGATATTCAGTGTCAGAGTGTGAAATACATACAGACTCATTTGACATCCCTTTAGTATCTTTTTAATATCTATACAGAGATGGTGAACATGGTGTGTTGGTGCAGTGCTGCTCATCATGCTAAAGCCAGATGTTAAGTCTCTTACAATGATCTGAATCTTCTCTCTGTGAAATCTTAAACCGACCCAAATACTTCTTCATTCTAATTTTCTCTGTACATCTCTGGTATGGAAAGTATTTGTCCTCCTTTCAGGTCCTCACACAGTATCAACACTGTGGACGCCAGTAGCATCTGGACTTTATATGAGGCCATTTCAAAATAAAGAGGCCAGAAAACGTGAAACAAGCACTTAAAGAAAAGGTTATTTCAACAGCAATCAGCTTCACTGACACAGTTTTGTACCTGCCAATTAATTCAAGACAAATTTACGATCTGACAAAACATAGGTGAAAAAAGAGAGGAAATTGTAGCCAACATGTTACATAGAGCCCACATGGAAAGCCCTGCTCTGGAATCACTGCACGGCCACTGCCAACATGTTTCTACCTTTACACTGGTAATGAGGGAGGACTGCAGGAAACCATGCTTTCAATGCAACATTTTTTCCAATTTTACATTTTTGTTTAACAGTCCAGGGAGAGCAGTGAGCTATATGCTGTTTAAAGTGACACTTTAATTACCAATGGTTAATGGACCACTTAAACCAGACTTTGAAGTGGCTGTAACTCAGGCTGCCAGCACAGCCAGCCTCAGCAGAAAAATGTGTGCCACTCTGTAATTCTTCAAACAGACTGGTTTAAAACATGGTATAATAAGGATCATTATTCTGGTCAAATGAGCAAACTAAATGCAGTGTTGGGGTCATAAATGCAAATCATAAATAAGGAATCAGGTGATGGAATCCTCTTCTTTCACCACTCTGGTGACTAATGTTTCAACAAAAGAATGGCACATTAGGTAAAGCAAGAGCATGTCAAACAATTCTATTTCCAAATTTTAAGCTGATGCAAGACATTTTGCAAGAACTAGTTACAACTAGTGTGCTCTACAGGTTGTTTTATATCATTTTATTTAAGAATTAAGTACCATGTGTTTGATGATTCATTGGAGACAAACACATTTCCAATTTCCCTTCAATTTCCCAAGTTAAATTAAACTGATCATTACCGTATTTAACGTCTTCATTGGATGCAAATATTTGAATTTAGACATTCTAATTTCATGTTTGTACATTTTCCCCACCTCTGATGTCTTCAGAGAGTCTCATTCAGCAATATTACAACTAAGACCTGATTGATCATCCACAGAGGGATATTTCCTCAAGCCTTTGTCAGATAAAATAAAACTTAATTAATCTTGAGTGCAAGTCAAAGTTCAAATACAGTACAAAATATGAGTAACACAAATGAAAATGAAATATAAAAACATAAAGCATATAATATAACACAAGTTTTTCCCCTGAAATACATGTGAATAAAGTGGGGTCATCATGCTGGGTTCATTCATTTAATGCCAATGTTTATTGTAACAGATGGCACCATTTACCTTTAAAGTGAGTGTACCCCTCATGACCGAGACCAGTCTTCACATACTGTTATGGTGCCAGGGGGATGAGAAATGGAGAGACTTGGTGAACACAGTTGTACAAAAATGATCCGTACAGCAATGTACATTCATATGTCTGAACAGTGCATCATCTCATTATACAGTACAATGACTGATACATTTGAAGGCAGTTCTTTGCTTTTAGACATAAAGCAGAATATTAGACTGTATTACACTTTTAAAAATCAAATATAGCACCAACTAATCTTCTCAAACCAAACTTTAATTCTTGCAAGTAGTTTTAAGGGAGCTATACTAGTGAACGTTTAGGTGCATAGAGCTCTTATTCTAAGCAAAGTCATGCTTAAGTCTGACTTGTGTGGTCAGGTTTGTGCAAACCTTTGTGTGGTTTGTGGTTGACGCTCTTCTCTCTGATTATCACACTTTGGTCGACAAGCAGAGGAGAAGCAGAAGCAGACATGCCTTTCCTGGATTCACAGCAGTCATAAAATCCCCCAGGCTCCTATTTCGACCACCTCAGCCCTCCACAGAGCACAACCATAATCACTGCTCTCAGATACAGGGAAAATAATTTGTTTTTCCAGAGAAATAAGAGACAGAAATGAGAGACTGGTTGTAGATATTTCCTGTTTTCAATGTAAATGTTTCGCTCAGATGTCTGGTCACAATAAGGATGAGAATTCTGCTGACTTCTTCTTTTCATGTGCCCTTGTTTATATATGAAAACCAGTGGTTGAGTATGCAAAGAGAGAATCTTTAAACACTGGATGTTGAAAAGCAGAGAGAGCATGTCTCTGTAATTTAATCTATTTAGCCATGAGCAGTGCCAAATGCATGCATGTTTGAACCATCTAACTAATTCAGGCTACAGATACTCCATGGCAATGAGAAAGAGGCTCAGAAACACAAAAACATTGCTGGTGTTTGGTTTGTTGTTGAAATGTCTGTCTGTTTTTAATTTGTAGAATAGCTGTGTCATTAAATCTGTTCTGATAGGATTGCACTTTTTGCATTTTCTCTCAAGAGGGTCAGACTAGAAAAATTATGATTATAAACAACAGTTTTATGTTTCAACAGAGTTTTTTGGAGTTTCTCTTGGAGATAACCAGCCTGTATTGTGTCCCCAAAGTACAGCCTAGCCACCCTAACCGGTCAGAGTGATCAGAGACAGACAGAAACGATTCCACATTTCATCATAGAAACCTCCACAAAAACTCCATATTGTTACTATCAACAAAGCATTAGTCATATTTTTACCAGCATTGTCATAGACCTTGGGCTGCATGTAATGATGCAATGTGGGACTGCAGGCTTTCTGCTATCTATTACTCTGACCAGCTACACAAGCTAGGCTTACAACAACTTTAGCTTAAAATAAACCTTGATACGAGCTCCCTGGTTACATTTGTAAGAATCAGGTGATGTAATTACTTTCAGACATCACTGAGGTACAAAAAAAAATACTTTCTATACACAGGAAACGTGGATGAGAGAGGCGTTAACAATCTTTTATTTTCATCACTATGTTGCACTTGAGTTGTCAATAAAGACACAAAATGTGTACATTTACTGCAATAAAGTAAAGCAAGGGAACTGGTATTAGTTATCATGTGCATTATGAAGGTTTGAATGTGGGCGTAGCTGGGGTGACTGATAGAAGCCTTCTGCTGTCAATCAGCACCGATACAAGTGGTATACTGGTGGCATAACACTAATATACCACTGAGGGGACCAGCACACCAGTCTAGTGAAGTGATCAGCAACATGCAGCTGGCTCCTTAGCGACATATCAATGACCGTGGCACATGCCACTGAACTAACGGCTCATGCACCGTGACACACCATGGTCAAATGTTTGATCTAGTTGCTGATTCATTGTTATTCAAGGCAAAGTTAAACGGCTGCGTTTTCTGTGAGCAGATGTAAGAGTAGTTTAACTATTCTCATTAAATTCTTCAAATAAAAGTCTACAAACAATTTCCTGAATATAAAATAGAAGATATTGGAAGCTGATATTGGTCACGATGAGCCTTGTTGAAGTACCTTGGCATGTGTAAGTCTGAATCTAAGAGAAGACCATACTGTAAAAGATGTGTTTTTGGAAATAATACCAAAATTAAATTGAAAGAAAGAACTGTACAACATGATTCACTTTGTGTTTACTGTATGTGCTTGTTGTTCTTATTTAAGTTATGCATGTTAAATGCATGCTCCCATTTTCAGGGTGTGCAGTTTGCAAGCACTGTGTACATGCTGAAGAATCAAATGCTGTAAATAAACACTGGCTGCTGTTTATATCGCTCACATATGGATTTTAGTGCCTGTGCGATCTCCAAAGGCCTTTGGGTGCGCTCCAGTCAAACTGGGCGACTCATCCTCAGGCGCAGAGCTCCAAATAAAACAGAGCTGCCTCGCCAAGCAAAACCAACTACAGAGCTATTTTCCACCATCTGTGTGGCCAGGCAAAATACAAGTAAACCATTTCAACCCCGAGGCCTCCCCAGATCAAGAAACAGTAGATCAGACAGATTGACGAAAAGGCCCAGTCAACACACTGTCAAGGCCTTTCCTAAAGTTGTCCACTGCCTCTGTGGGGGTACATGAAAAGCTTCACCCAGCCATGTGCTTCTCCCAGCAGGAGAGCCGCTTTGCACTCAGCTCACCCCACCCTGTCTGAGAAACCTTCTGAACTAAAAACATTTTCTTTTTATACCATCGACTTTTATTCTTCCTCTCTGTTTGAGTCAGACACATTTCAGCCATCCCGAGTTCCCACATTGGTTCAAGACCTTCCAAGTCTCTTGCCAGATTTCCTCCTTCACACTGGCGCTGTGTTCACCTGCTGCCAAGGTCAAAGAGTCTTCCAGCTGCTCTCTGTCGTCTTCTTATCCTTTCAGACGTTTCTGCCTCACAGTCATCTCTCCTCTTCTCCTCTGTGTAGCTACAGTGTCAGGGTCCTCAGGGCCTCATGGAGGGACTCAACTTGACTATCCTCTTTCAAAGACGACCGAAGAGGACCACAGAACATCCTAACCCAGCTGCTTGGATGGAAACCCCACACCAGCTGGGCTCTGAGGGACCAGTCAGCACAGGAAAGCCAAGGATTATGGCCTCCTCTGGCACACCATCTTCAGTAACGCCACCATCGTCCTTGGCTGACACTCCACCTGGACTTCTACTCTGACTAAAAATTCCTGTGTGACAAAGTCAGAATATTTCAAGGTCTGAAGTGACGTGAATTATTCTATTGGAAAGAGGCCATTCTTTAATAGCGTATACATCTTTATTGCATCAACAAAATTTACACCTTCATGGAGCTTTAGCATGGTTTTTGAATGTCTTGTGCTATTCTGCTTTTTAAGAGCTGCAATAACAAGTGGCTACAACACAAGGCTTTGCTGATGATTCCTCCTGTGCACATTCTGCTGTTTAGTGGCAAATGTGATTGAGTTTCACTTCAGGAAATTCTTTCCATGCTGTTTTTTCATTCAGGCAGGGGCACAGCTCTGCCTTGAAACTCTATGACAGACCTGCTGCAGAGCCCCAGAGTGTGCAAAGAAAAGAGTCTTTATCTGCCACTCACTCAAACTCATTATCATGAATGACACCTTGACAAAAACAATTAGAGTCGATATTACTCAAACAAAGAATCAACAACTTGGAGGAGCTCTGCTTGATTGATAACATATATAGGCTTTCCTTGTGAAACCTCAGACTTTTCTTTGCACTTGCAACAATTGAACTGCTGTGATTGTAAATCTGCACATGCCAAAACCCCATTAAAGCTGTAATTTTCAAATACTGTTTTATTTTCCTGAAGCAACATCACCAATAAAATACACCTTGACATAAATCACTCCTTTGACAGTTTTGTTTTTGTGCAATGAATCAAGTGCTTGGCAGTGTTCGCAGACTTTGATAACAACAACAGAAGGTGGCACAGTGTTCTGACTTGCACCTCTAAATACCCTGCAGTAATGTAATAAACGCTGCATAAGAATCTACCTGGATGACATTGTTGTAGGAGATGCACAAGTCTTAAAAGGTCAGGTTGACACATGCTGCAAGGACAACAGGAAATACCATATGGTGTGACGCAGCAATGTCAGACAAACTTTGCACTGTGAAGAATCTCTCCACAAAAGTCTTTAACTGTGATCCTCTGCGGCTAAAACTCTACTTGAGTGGTGTGTGATGAAGAAATTATACTAATGAGGGTGACATGCATGAAATAAGTTACACAGACTTGATGGAGGGAAAAATTGGAATTGGGGGTTGTGTAAACTAATATGCTGTCTGTGCTGTCGACCCTCTGCTGAGTGAGCAGCTGCTCAGCCATCAAGGTGAAGTGAACAGAGCAGGAACAACAACAGACTGCCATCACAGCTACTGGGCCCCAATATGGTAATTACTTAGCAAGAGAGGCAAGCAAGGATAGAAGAATGATTTACTGTTTTTGTTAAGAGAAATCTTCTAAGACCAGGTAAACTATAAAAACTCTCATTAGATTTGGATTTTATGGTGGCCCTGAAGGGCAAAACACAACATTTCACAAAACACAACATTGCAAAAAACAACATTTCACAAATTCAAATTTTTTTTCACGCTGTCTAACATGTGCTTTTAAAGTATCCCAATACAATGTTTAATGAAAGCACCTAAATTCTCAGTTAGATAAGCACTGCCAGGCAGGCCCTTGGTGAGGTGGTCAGTACTGCATGCGTTCAGTGATATAGTTAAGGGTTCAAATCCTGAACAGAGATCTATTTGGTGGTAAACATGAAATGCTTTCATCACAAAGGAGACTGAGCTTTGCTTTTGGAGTACCATTAGGATATAAATGAAATTACCTAAAGAGAAAAGCAAAGGCAAAGTGGACAGGGCTGCTGCCTTTCAATGCAAGTGTCCTGGGTTCAAATCTCAGCGGGGTAACACATTCCTCATACTTCCTCATACACCACCAATCTGGTGGTTCTGGGTTCAAATCACACTAAGGCCTTCCAATGTGAGATGAAAAGGAAACACCTTCTTAACAATGTGCATGAGCTGGGCTTTTGAACTACTAGAAAAAAATGTGAAATGATAAAACCTAAAGGGGCAAGCAAAGCAAAGCAGCTTTGTGGTGTGGTGGACAGGGTTGCTGCCTTTCAATGCAAGGGTCCTGGGTTTGAATCCTGGCAGGGACTTTCCATTGGAAATGGAAATGAAACACATTCCTCACACTGGAGTTTGAACTATGCTTTTGAAGTACAATATCCAAATTGTGGAATTAAAAGACCCACAAAAGAGAGCTCATCAAAGCACCCTGTGGTGTTGAGGATAAGCAACATGGTGTTGTGTTTTCTGAAATGTCGTTGTGTTTTGCCCTTCAGGGCCACTGTACAAACCATTCCTTTTTTCCACATGAGCGAAAGTCAGTTATATTAAAAATGTTTGTACACAACAGTCAGAGTTATCCGCTTTAACATCAGAAGCAATGGTCTGAAGGCTGCATATAGGACAAACAGAAAGAGAAAATAGATGTGCAGATGATACCCGGCTCTGAGGGGTAACAGAGAGGCAGTGTGTGTTTGTGCACATTCCTGGGAGCCAGCTCCTGTTGGCAGGTTGTCCTCCTGTGCCTGTTAGCTCTCTTAGCTCCACGTGTTAATGTCTTGGGTTTCTTTCCTTCTCCCTCACTCTCCAAATATTTTCTAATGCCACTGAAGAATGTTTGAATGTTGTTGAAGAAGTAGAGCGGTCAAACCCAATGAGCAGGATCCCTGTTTTTTCTTCCAGCTGATACTATGAAGAGGCTGTACTCAGCAAAAAAACTGTTCCTGCTAATCCCAAGCAAATATTTCAGAAAGGATTTACTATCTTTAGTGTTTTCATAGCAGACCAACAAATGTGAGGCAGGAGAGTAGCACAAATATAAATTGATGCCATAACTCTTCTCTGTAACTGAGATTTGTTGTTTCTTTATTGACTTGAATGACTTCTTTGTTGAGTTGAAGAATGTGGGCTAAAAATAAATCTGTGTATGACGGAGGGTTTCTGTGGCCCCGTTGGTTCTGCTGGTGGGCTCAGAGTGGGTCTGATTCTCTCCCACATACACTCCTAAGTTTCTCATATATAAATAAATAGAAACCACACTCTGGCCACAACGTGACAGGGAAGGTGTAAACTACACAACCGCAATGTAGACACCAAAATCTGACAGAGCCCTATATCACTCAAGACCGATATCCAAAGGGTGTGAAATCACTGTGATGTGAATAGTTTAACATTTTGATTATTAGCTATGTGTTAACAGAATTAGACCAGATTGATTACACTCGTATGTCCACGTATTGTACATGGAGCTTAAGAAAGGAGGCAAAAATATTAGCTTAGCTAAGTTTGGCATGAAAACCTAAGATGTGAGAAAGGCTGTACAACGTATGAAGTCCTGAAGTCCTGTTGTCACTGTTCGCTAGGTTTCCAGGCACTATAGCTGAGATTTCTGCACACACCAGAGTTCAATAAGAAACAGCACAGCAATGCACACAAATCAGAAACCTACACAAACAAGATACCATGTAATAGATTCATTTGTATGTTTTGTGAACCAAGCAGTGTTTCCAGTTGTTATGCTGAGTTGAGCTAATCATCTCTCAGATCTACCCTCACAGCCTATTCAACAGACTAATGTTAGTTTTCTCATCTCTCTCAGTAAAGAGGCAAATAATCCAGTTTAAACTTAAGAGAGCATGTTTTCTTACTGTTTACAACTTCCTTTTCATTAAATACCTATAATCTACAAGGTTAGATATAAACCAGGAGCCAAGCGGTGGTAAGCTCCGCCAACAGGAAGTAGAGAAAATAGCCAGCTATAAAACTGTTTTCACAGATCCATGTAACTCCTGAAAGTTTCCAGCTACATTTTTCCTGAGGAAAAGTCAGATAAATACACTGTGAGCAAGTGGACAGGGGTGAAGACATCTATCCTGATGCAAAGTTGAAAAAATGTCAGCACTCGTAATAAGTTCAAAACTTTTATAGTAGAAATAGACAGACTTGTTGTCCTTTTGGGTCAGCACCAAATTACTTTTTGAATACTTTCGAGTGAGCACGCCATTTCTTTGTCTTATCTATCCTGATGCGACCAGTGTGTGATTAGTGCATTGTTCATGTATCTGTTTCATAGTCTTTTTTTCCTCATCTTAATTGTTTGCATCCAGTTACACCTACCAACAAGGGCAAAAAACATCATCCTAGCATTGGACTCTGCTTTGCTTTGCAACAGCCAAAGCCCAATAATGACCTTGTTATGGTCTGTTTGTTGAACTGTTTCAGAAAATGACAGCAAAGCTAAACTGCCTTGGTCTTAGAGGAGTATGTGGGGCTAGAAATCTTTGCTCTACATCTTACTGTTCCCTAAAATGAATGCACACACATCCTGACAGGAATGGCCATGAGATGAGCACTATGCCGCCTTTAGAGGCAGAGGTGAGGCAGTGTTTGTGTGTGTGTGTGTGTGTGTGTGTGTGTGTGTGTGTGTGTGTGTGTGTGTGTGTGTGTGGGTGTGTGTGTGTGTGTGTGTGTGTGTGTGCTCTAAAACTTTAAAACAAGGCTTCAATAATCGATATGATCAAAAAAGAACACATATCCTGTAATACGTTAACAAGAGTAAAGCCAATGTTTTTAATTGGCATACAAATAAAGAAGTAGTTTAATGTGTTACCTTTTATATTTCCATACCTCATGAGCACAATACAAGCAGCTCTGTCAGACATTTTGTTGAAGTAAACTTATAAAAGAAGGTTCTTATTATCGTTTAATTTTAATTTTTCTCATGCAAACAGTACTGGAATTTGAATATTTAAAATATTGTGGATTTCTATGTTCACTTATTTTTTGGAAGAGTCTGAAAGCCTCTTTTTAAGAGACTCAGCATGCTTTTTTCTTTCAGACAAGTTTCCATCTTTCCCACAGTAAGTCTTGTCTCCTCTGCACCTCAAGGGGCGGAGGGGACACATCTGCTGTAGTCCTGCAGACGCGTTGATGATGATAACTGCAGGTAAACTTGCTTATTAAAGCTCTGAAAATGACGGTCTGCAGCTGCCAACAGGGACAAGATTATTTCAGCAGTATACTCACCACACACTGGTGTCAACATTTCTGATAAACAAAGTGTAACAGCTTTGACAGGACACCGTAGTTAAGATCTGTGGAGGGGCATAATCTGGGTAGTTGAGGGTGATGTGACTTGTATGCACACCTGGCACTTTTAGTATATTTAGACCTTGATATTTGTCAAATGTCTTTTTGCAGTGAACAGATTTAGGGTTGAAAGGTGCCTGCTCTGGAGTATTTCAGGTGCCACTAAAATCCCACCGTGGGTTGTTTACTTTTTACTCTTAAACTTGGGGAACGAGAGGCCACTATCCAACACCAGACTGTGTATTCAGCAGCTGTTTGCTCAGGTGAAAAACCCCTACTAAACCCTGCTTACTCAGGGTTTACAGGCAACATTATGGAGCTATCATGCTTTAAAAGCTGTGATTCAGACTTAACAGCTCACACAAAACTGACCCTGCAAAGAAAATCCCTCTCAACATGTGCTGTAATTGAAGAAAAATAATCAATTTTATTACTAAGCCCCTTTATAACCTTTAATGATCATACAAAGTGATCTTATGTATAAGGAGATGCATGCCATGTATCTGTCGATGAACTATAATGATGTTTGTTTTTAAATTAAAGCCTCTTAATCAACTAGAAGTCATAAACTCTTTTTAATGAACCACTTTACAGGAGTTTGTCTTTACAAGTTTCCCTCAATGAAAAGAAACGTCGAGACTGAGCTGCACGTCCAAGCACTGGAAAAAAAAAACTCCCTCTGAAATACAGAAAATGTTTTACGGGAACAAGCAGATTCATAACAGGCGAGCAGTTAGGGACATTTTCCACTCCAAACACGAGCCACACAGGAAAGTGCAAATGAGCAACCAAACAGCTGTTAAAGTTTACAGGCCTGCAGCAATTTATTCATACTTTAAAAGAGCACAACTTTGAAGAGGTTGTTTATTTGAGGTTATACATAACGGCTCATGTTGTGAGGGTGAGACAGACATGGGGGAGAGGCAGTGGGACAGACACCTTTTCACATGTGAGAACACAAACTATCAGACAATGTGAGTAAACTTGTAAAAACATTTACACACTGAGGTGAAGCTGTTAAATTTTCAAACAACCAGTGCCAAAAAAGACACTGGCATAAAATGACTGAGACTGACCAAGAAGTGACTAAAGTTTCCTCCCATGTCAGCTCTTTAAATACAGGAACCAGACAGAGAGACATTTGACTGGAATTCACAGAAGGGTGCTTTGCCAAAATAATTATTAATTGAATTTATCCTGAATTTGCTTTATAAACAAGTACCTGCAGAATTATATGCATTTTCAGAGGGGCCTGAGTTGTACTTCGCTTTAAGTGCCTAACAGATAATTTCACCACGCTTACACTCTCGGCTACAGACACTGGTATTACACCTGCTGAATGAGACGATATAACCTTGTTACAATAAAGATATTACCAACATAGACTGTTTAGAAATATATTCAGGGCTACCCCTACTGACTGGCTACAGGATGGGTCTTAAAGCCTGCCCCATCCATATTAACAGATGGGACTGGGTCAAACTTGAAAATCTAAATACAAGTCAAATAAATGTTACTCAAACATGCTTTATGTCATAATTGTTAGTTCTTGCCACCGTGATTATTGGCTGAGTGTCTATTTTTTTCAGAAGAATTTAGTATTAGTTATTGGATGTTATCAAAAAGGGTATAATTCCATAATTGAAAGCTCTGTTAAGAAATGCCACTCCTGCTGCGCTATATGCACTGATCTGCAGAGAAGAGGGGAAGATAACTAACACTAACACAAGAGTCATGGAACTCTATATAACTGTGAGTATCTGCTTAAAACCAACCCAAGGATCTGTTCTGCTGTGGACTGTATCACCCTGAGGGATCTTAATGTCACCAAAAAGTTGTTTAAGTTGAAATGTGTGTTTTGGTTAGCAGAGAGGGGAGGACGTAAATACCTGATTCTTGCTCGAAATGCACAAGATGTCAGTGCCAGAGTGTTGAAAAATGACAGCACAGCACCAGTAGGGGACATCACTGAGACTACATCCATGTCCTATGTCATCGTCTTCAGGCAGTGCCCATTGCGGGTGGTATTTTGGATTCACTTTTGAACAGATCATCTGTCAGCATATAGTTATTTCGGTGAACATTTAAATTTAACCAAATTGTTGCTTTATGACCAAGTACCTTGAAAACAAAAAGACATCTCTACTGGCGTGAGTTATGCTTTGTGTTGAGCGCTGATTAACTAATTTTAGCATTGTAAAATTCCTGAGTAACTGTCTTGGTGTAAATATTGGTAAATGGTAAATATTATACCTGCTAAACATGCATGGTAACCTCGACGTTTCAAGTATACTAGCATGTTGTCATTTAGCTCAAAGCACTGTGGGGCTCATATAAAGCCATGCAGAGCTGTTAGCATTCTTGCTCCGATCTAAGATTCTGAAAGGTAGATCTTTCATGAAAGCAATAAGTTAAACTTGTTTCCTTCCTATTAACCCTAACAACAAAATTATTTTTACCCCCTTCTTGATCCAGATAAAATACAAATAATGAATCAGCAGTACTCTTTCCATTTTATTACTTGTAAAAGATGCCTCCTCTTCCAAGAAATGTTCTGCATCTGTCAATGCAGAAACCTTTCACATAAAATAACACCCTGCTCCTTCCAGACATGCCTAAACACACACTCGTAAAACCACACAGGCTTGGCATCGGCTTGTCTGCATTCATCTATGAGTGGTTAGATTGCTGAGTAACACAAAGCTATAGGCTCTGAACTATAAAGAACTGAAGCTGAGAGCTGCTGGATGCAAATAAGGCTGTAAAATATATATTGCCTCTGCGGTTTTGGTTTTGTCGCAAGCAGGAGTCCTTGTTCTGAACCAGATGAACAGGACAGCATAACCGCAGACTGCATGAAGAAATTACAAAACATTAACATGCTTTGCTCATACAGCAGTCATGTAGGCCATATGTCAGTCAGCATACGTGGTATCTGTCCCCCAGTGCTAACGCCTGAAGAAGAGACAAACCCTAGTTAGAGCTTATTTGTGTGTAAAAAGTGTCCCACTATTCCAGTTAAAATTCAAGCTTGGACAGTGACGCCACTCTTCTTCCCTCTGTATGTTTGTACAGGTGCACGCGTGATGTATGTGTTACAGCCACTGTGTGACTGAGCACTGACCCGCCTCCACCGTTTGGCACAGTGGCATTGCTGCCTCTGTCCTAAGCAAAGAGACCGTGAGGCCCAGCAACAAACAGCTCTCTGTCACTGCTAAAAAGCCATGCATACTCTCATTTAATGGCCAACCAGTTGCCTAGAGGGCTCTTTGATACATTGGTTATTCATAGATTTATGAAGTCAATGTTAATGCAAATCTACTCAGTGTATACACTTGTCAGACCTTTTATGATTTCTCAAGTTATTTTGTGATTGTTGCGAATACCTGATTTTTGGGAAGTTCAAGCTGTGATGCATATCTTCTGAATGTTTGTTTTTCTTACACATTACGTCGGCACTGTGAGTGACTGTGTTTTTGGTCATACAGATTTGGGGTTTCTGGTAATTGTTATCAGTTCATCACTTCCAGAATGAAGTGGGTGACTGAAAAAACGATGAGCTCTAAACATGTGGAGGAAAATGTGGGTTATTTTATGATAGAAGAAAATAATCCATCAGCTAATGTTAGCACCTAGCCACTGACTGACTAGATGATATTAGTTAGCTACTGCAAACATAATGTTAGCTTAGAACAAATAATCAGCCAATGAACTCACTAGCTAAGATAATGTAAGCTAACATTCTCAGAACGCCATTGATTGATAGTGTTAGTCGCTGACAATCTGTAGCCAGTGAATCGTCGGGAAAAGTCTGTAACTTAATATAAAATAAAAAAATATGTGGCAAGATTTCTGTTCAGATTTTCACATTAAGAGTGACAAAGATGTTTAGGTAGCCTTCATATGGCTGACAGTCTGGAATATAAAGGCCCCACAATATGAACGCATTTGAGCTTCCCCCTGAGCGTGACATCAGAGAAAAATGGCTGCTGTGTGAATAAAGCAATTGATTGACTGAGTGAGCTGTTTGTCTCCTGAGGTGACTTCTAATTGACTTTCATATCAAGACCATAGACTGTATAGAATATGGACATAGTATCCGTGACTTCACCCATCTGTTTCTGAAGAGCTGTTTTGAGGCCAAGTGTCGGCGGGAGCCATATTGCTGCTGTCGAGCGATTGTGAAGTAAAGAGGCGGGCTATGAGCCTTCTAACCAACAGCTACAGTGTTCCTGCCTGTCAATCAAGTCAGCTGTGCCTCTCATTGGAAGACTCGTAATCTCAATATCTTCGAAATTGCCACGTTAGACAAAAATTCCCCCCTCTACAGAGTGTGCCGATTGAGGAATGAGCTATCCAGACTACACTCGTCTTTTGTACCAGGCTGTAAACATGTTTATTTCTGCTGTAAAGATTGTCTTTTTTTAATTGGTGTGTATGTGGTTTCCGGTACTTCCGGAGCCAGCCTCAAGCGGATCCTCGATGATATACATTTTAATCACTTCCGCATTGGACTCATATTTTTAGACCGGAGGTGGCCGCTTGATCAAGACACAAAACTGCTGAATCCCTTTACGACGCATCGAAAAGGTCCCACACAGTCAGTCTAGGTTCACACAGTAAACCAAGACTAAAGTCTCACTTGAACATAGGGGACTTGGTACTTAACTCGGACTGATATTGAACTTGGGAGATCAGTGCTGAAAGACACATCTGGAACAAAAAAGACTCGACTGACAGAAATGTAATAGAACAACCTGTGAACGATGGACGGCTAACAGTTTCAAGTCATCCTATAGGACTAACCCCCTTTACACGAATGTATCACATGAAATTTTGCAACCACACTTCAGAAATGTCTTCCCTGCCAGCGTATGATAGCTCTGCTGCTCCCATAATTAACACCATGGCTCTGCTGCTGACCCACGAACACATTAAACCAAAAATGACACCCTCAGAAGTTTATCCAAACACAGCCAGATTAATGGGTGGCAGAAATGATCGACATGAAAACCATCAGATGTGAGATTGGAGCTCATAGTCTGTCAGGAGTATAATTAAAGCTGAACCTTGAGGTTAGCATTACATGAACACCTGCACCAATTCAAGCATATTAAAAGCTGGAGAGTCAGCAGGCGAGTGTGTCTCCATGTGGTCCCACTCCTCAGCTGCTTCACGCTTGACTCTGAAGATTTCATTTAACCTGCATCAAAGAGAATAAAGACATTGACATATTTAAAAACTCTGGATGAATAACACTATCATTCACATTTGATAATATCAACAGGGCAAGTAGGGCCAAGATGTGAGTTTTGATTGGCAAGATATGAAAGTGGCACGGTGCTGGAGAAAACATTTTGAATGATAAATTGCCAACCTACTGAATCAATTTCAAAAAGAAAAAAAGAGAAAGAAAAAAGAAAAGAAGCACATTTTATTTAGGGATCACACTCTGAAACCACCAGATTTGCAATGGAACTCTTTTTAAAGGATGGTTAAGGGTTTGTTTGGAAGAGGAGTTGTATGATATATTTTTCAATAGTAAGTGCATGACCCACAGGGGTCCTTCGTTGAGAAAGCAGATGGACAACCAGCAAGGATACTATAGGCTGCTCTTTGAGTATTTGGGATTCATAAGTGACACATTGTACAGCCAAACAAAAAAAGTGAATGATCCTACAGTGATGATGACGACACTGTGGTGAACTGGAGTTTACAGAGGAAGAACAAGACTTAATAGACCAAAGGAAAGAAGGGAAGAAGAAACTTCTCTGACAAAGAGAGAGAAGCCAAGTTACCTGGTGTTGCAGGTATTTCAGAACCTTTCTGAGTCTGAGGATACCAACGGTTCACAAACAGTTGCAACCTGCATCACTCCAGAGTTCATTGCATCACCGAATGCCGCTGTTTCACCAACTTTCTTCAATTTTTAGAAGTTAAATCAAAAAACAAAAAAATCCAAATGGCAGTGCCTCTTCAAAGTATGTTTTCTGAACATACTTTTTTTAATTGAATAATGGCACAGCCAATGGTCCACACAGTATGTTTACCATGTCAGACCACACTGTGTTAGCTGTTGAAGGTGAAGACTGAGCTGAACTAACAAACTCTACTGCCATTACTGTGTCAGAACAGCTGATCAGTGCGGTGCAGACAAGGAACATCTATGCATTTTTATGGAGACCTGAAAAACAAATGTTTTGGGAATGTGTTTTGTACCTGTGTACGTATGGACATAGCTTTAGTATTTACAGGTACCTTAACAACCTCATGCCAAAAAACTGAACTATCCTTTTGGTGTAAGAAAAGACATTTAGATACAAGAAAATATCAAACAGCAGGGTGTTTTTCGAGGACATTTTACTCCTGGTTTTAGCTAACACCTAAAAAGTTAAAAGCTTTTTGACAGCTAAGCAATTAAAAAATTAAGAAATTAGATGTAGAAAAAGTCTTTGCCATGCAATGAGAGATGAGACATCCAGGGAAGAAAATGGAGCAAACACTTAAATAATAACATTTTATATTTAGAGCTCAATTATCCATGATATGTGTGGTACCATTCAAGGTAAAAAAAAAATACTTGGAGCTCTACTGTGTTTATCTTTAATAAAACATTATTATACACTGGAATATAACACATTTTTGGTATTTAGTGTCCCGCATTTAACTAATGTGTTACATTATTATACTTTAAAGCCGTTTAAATGAAATGCCTTATGTTCAAACATATAATTAACTTTAAGTCCAAGTTATTATTTTACTCTAATCAGTTAAACCAAAAACCAAACAGGCCACTAGATGTCTCCTATCTCTGCTTACAAACACCCATTGTCAGGCTCTCTGTCCTCTTTCAGAAACAGCACAGTACACAGTATTATTACTAACAGTATTACAATAGCATTATGTCCCAAACATTGCATCATACAGCAAAAAGCAGAAGATTTACCCCCTCATACAGCTTACTATGGAAGTGAAAGACATTACTTTAAAGATGATATACAGTATATAATGACTGTTTCCAAGTCTGAAACAGGTTGTCAGTAATACTACACACAAAACATATGTGTGTCACAGTGAAACAAACATCTTGTGGAAGTTGGATGAAGAAGCACTGACCATAGAACACACAGCTCTGCATTAAACTGCTTCATAATTTTCTGGCTGTCCTGTTTCATATTTTCAAGGCTGTAGTTGAATTTTTGGCTGTGTCTCAGTGTGAGTGGAGCTGTTTACTGCAGGAGACTATTTCAGGGTCCATGGGTAGACTTTATGATCCTTGGGCCACAAATTCAGTCACACAGAGACACTTTTGGCAGCGAAAAGAAGCTTGTAGACTGTCAGCGCCAAATTTGTATGCACAATGCAAACTAAGTTATAAATTGTCATTGCAGGCAAAAACATTCAAAGCACCTGATCTGACTTAAAGAGGCTCTAGTTCTATGAACGTATTCAGTTGGCTTATGAATCCATCTCCCTGCCATCTCCTCTCTTTTTGGTCGTTTCATACTGGGAGTGGTGTGTGAATCTATCTGCCAGCTTCCTGTACAGCAGCTCTCAAACCTCTGCGCTGCGTCTTAATGGTCTAAAATTATAGCACAGCGTTTGATGGCTGCCTGGCACAGTGGAGGTTCCCACACCTGAGAGCTGACAGAGCAGAGAGGCTGATTTCTGCTGGCCAGGGAACAGTCATCTCGGCCAAAGTATTGGAGCTATCCTGTTCATTCTGGCCGCCATCGCCCCCTCTCTACTCTCTGGGAGGAGGCCAAGACTTTTGGGTGTGTGCCTGTTTTCACTGCGATGAAATGCAATATTCTGACAAGTTTACATGTCTGTCAAAAAACAAGCGACAGTTCAGCGTCAGAGAAGTTTTTCTCGGGGCGGTAGGTCTCAAGTCGACTCCCTTTGACCTCAAACTGCAGGCGGGTGGGAAAACAGGCGCAGCTCCACATCAGGGACTAAACAGACAACCTCACAGAGTGGCTGCGACACTGGGCGGAGGTGGAGGGAGAGGCTGCAGTGTATCAAATTTAGCAGTAAAATCTAAATACATGTCAACATCAAAAATAACGTCTCTTTTAAATAAAGCTGGAGCTTGAAACAGGCCAGCTCCTTTTTTTGACTCAGAGCAGACACTGCATTTCCTGGGACATGAGTCAACAGACTGGGAGGCCAGTGGAGGAGGTAGAGTGAATGAGTGACACTTTCCCTCATTTAAGATGCATTTCAAACAGCTTGATGCCCTTTTTTTCCCTTTTCCTTTAAGCAGCACTTCACAGAACTTAACCAAAAGCTGAGACAGAGGACTGTCACCCACTATTAGACCATTTTGTCAGACAGGAGCTGATCCTTTGACTGACTCTGACTCTGCATTTGTATGAGTTAAAGAAACCTCTGAAGAATACTGGTAAATAAAATTCCTGATCTGCATGTGGTTTATCAGTGCAGCAACAAAACCACTGCTCACTCTGCATCAGATGGAGGTCTGGCCTGTGTTCACTGAAGCATGGGCGAGCCCGTCCAAAAAGAGGCTTGGGTAAATTGGTGTCAGCTGTTGAAATCCTCACAGATTTGAGGTGCACCTCCAACAACTGATTCTGATCTGTTTTCTGTTTAAACGTTTCTTTGGTTGGAGATGTTTTGCTCAGTTTGATAAGCATGCTGTGGTTGCTGTTGTTTCCATTTTGTGCTGGAGTTACATTTTTGTTGTTGGGAGTCTGCCAGCAGAGTAGAGGGGGTTGCTTGAGGCTGCTGGAGCACACATTTTGCATCTGGGGCTTCGAGCAGAGCAGGCTCCTTCCTGCCGCTTGCAGGATGTGGGGTATCCTGTCTGGCAGCGTGAAAGAGGGGCGCTGGGCTTCAAAGGAAGCAGGAAGTGGTCAGGGGATGGAGAGAGGTGCAGGCAGGACAGGGGGAGGAGGCAAACAAGGCCAGAAACTGAGCCCTGAAGCGTTGAACAGCCTCGTAAGTTTGTGGAGTTAAGTGCATGTGAACACAAAGTGAAAAAACACACACTTCATAAAACGCTGGAGCAAATAAGAGAGCAATTTGTAATTTTGGACAAAGGTTTAGTGCTATTGTTTTCCTATGTTTAAAGTCAGAACCGGACTCTGACATTTCAGATATTTGCTTTAAAGGACACTCAGAAAGCACAATAGTCTATTCAGAGTTAATAGCAGCTCTGAAGTGGGGTTCAGTTTCCTTCCCACAGACCCTTGTGCTATTTGGGAGGGAGGGGGCTCTCTCTGAAAGACATTTGCAAATCTTGACTTCGAAAATATGTGCAGTTGGCAGTGGGCAGTGGGAGACGCACCCTGTTCCACTGGCATCTGAGTCACGCTACAGTCAGTGGCGAATGTGTCAAGAGGCATGAACACACACACACACACACACACACACACACACACACACACACACACACACACACACACACACACACACACAGAAAACAAACAGGAGAGAAACTAATTTTAAAAGATGAATAATACACAGGGAGAAATAAAGCAGGGAAAAGGGGAGGAAAGGAGAATCCTTAATCACACATGTAACAGTAAAATATGGGGCTTTTAAACTCATTATGCACTCTGTAATTGTATGCTTGTAGTGCAGAGCGACTTGCAGGAGATCAAAGGCCAACGCCGAGAGAAGCAGAGAAGGAATCAAGTAATTATCACTTGAAAGATGAAGAATCTTTGCTTTCCTTCGCTGTAAACCCTTTTCCTATGCACATGTGTTTGAAATTAGCCGTCCTGTGCCCCACATTGGTAAAGACATTCAGAGACCACTGTGAGGCCCTGACTAAAAGGAGGCTCGAGGCCCAAGGAAGCCTATTTATAGAGCTGGGTCGCAACAAGCTGCCACTAATTAGTCAGGTTCATCACAGAGCTGGCAATGTAGTGAAACACAGCAGAAAAAAGAAACACAACGACTATTTGATAGAGAAAAAAGGTCATTTGAAACATGGGTTCAAAGTTCAAAGGGACAAAATCTGGGACGTTTTCTGGAATAAATTATGGAAGTGCAAATCTGCAGATATGTTTTTTATTTACAACCCAATATCCCATTCAAATTTTGATTTAAAAATAGCTTTTGAAAGACTGCAGGCAGACCAGTTTAACACCCGGACCCTTCTAATACTGAGCTGTGCTGTTGTTATACAGAATGTGGTTAGCATCATCTTGCTTCCCTGTAAAGGCATGGTCTGGATGGCAGAACATGTTGCTCAAAACCTAATAATATATTGTTCAGCATTAATGGAGTATTCCCAGATGTGTGAGCTATCCATGCCACGGATACATATGCATCCACATACCATCACAGATGATGGCTTTTTAACTGTGCACTGATAACAAGCCAGATGGTCCTTCTCCTTTTCAAAGCAGAGAATGCTGTGTCCATGATTTCCCAAAAGAATGTCAAATTATGATTCATCAGACCACAGGGATGTTTACACTTTACCTGAGTTCATTTTAAATGAGTTATGGCCCAGAGAGGTCA